>NC_134484.1:189172971-189347971 GCF_040206685.1 Ascaphus truei
TGTTTCCACGGCAATGCACCACCATGCGACAACACGTTGGTGACGTCCACGGTGTCATTTGACGCTGGAATTCCAAAGGAGCAGGAGGGTGACAGAAAGGAGGCTGCCGACTCAATTAAGTGCTTAAGGGCGGAACATTTTGAAATCCGCCGCTGGTAATACTAATACTTTTCTGTTAAAAAGAACAGTAAGTTTCTGTCTCAGATTTTTCTATCTACTTTATTCATTTTATTTTTTTAAAATGTTTTACCAGGAAACAATACACTGAGAGTTACCTCTCATTTTCAAGTACTGTATGTCCTGTGCACAGAGTTATGATGACAATACAGGTTACATTAAATCAGGGGTGGGGAACCTTTTTTCTGCCAAATGCCATTTGGATATTTATAACATAGTTCGCGGGCCATACAGACACAGACAGGCACACAGGCAGGCATGCAGGCACACAGATCCCCCCCCCCACCTCTGGTAGTTGCTGCTGGGGGGATCGTGTAGGGCGGCTACTGGGGTAAGTGCGGGGGTAACTGCTGGGGAAGTGCGGTGGCTGCTGGGACTAGTACAGTGGCTGCTGGGGATCATGTAGGGCTGACGGCGCCTCACACCACCTCCCGATCGGGCGCACGGCAGCCATTTTTAAAAAAAATTAGCGTGACCCCGGTTATAGCAGTTGCCTTAGCAGGGCCAGACCAAATGATTTCGGGGGCCTTATACGGCCCTCAGGCCTGACGTTCCCCACCCCTGCATTAAATGATCAGAGGTTCTACATGTAGCCATGCGTGTTCTGGCTACTTGTCTGCTCTGCCTGCTATGTCAGTCTTAGTAAATCCAAAGCCTTGTCAGGTATAATCCTGGGTTTTTCTCACCCTCAGGCAGCCCCTCTGAGTGACAAGAGTGGAGGTGGAACTTGGTCTATGTGCAGCCAATCTGGGTGCAGACCTTGTGCCCTCCCCCTCTGTGCTAGAGAGGAAGCTATTCCAAATTATAGTTAGTTCTAGTCTCTCCATCAAGGGATTAAGACGCACTCTCAGACCCTCAGGGGGCTGAAGAGAAATAGCACGCAGGCTGGAGAGGCCTCAATTATGATTGAGAGCCCAGGTACATCCAGAAGCTTGGGATCTGACACCAGTGACTACATCGCTGTAATATCTGCAGTGGATGATTAAAGAAGACCCTGTTTTATATACCCCTGCCTAAGTCTGCAGTCTATTGGGTGGGGGTACACACAATGTGGTTCACAGTGGGGACCGTCCCTAAGCACTACACCACCGGTAGCAAAGGCTAAATCTCCCAGAGGGAGGGGGGGGGGAAAGCAGCGCTACAAATATTATATTAATCTGAAGTAGTGGGAGATAAAGTAACTTACCTAAGGTCAGAAGCAGCTGATACTGGTAATTGGCATAGAGTACCTAACTGGACAGCCCCCTTCTTTAATACCTTTTTTTCTGGTATATTAGGTACAGTGCAGCCCAAAAATGTAAATTATGGACATGCACTTTAATTCTGAACTAAGTTAGAACAAAATATGAAAGGCTGTAGGTTATCTTTTATTTCGTTTCATTATTCCTTTAATTAAAACGGACAAGTCCAAAGCTTTGCAGATATCGATGATGCAATGTACCAATTCATGGCACGACACCCTGCACGTGCTACGAATACTGACTGCATTCCTGCAGAGAAGACAAGGCGTCCATAGAGAGAGACTTTTCTGCTGGTCGCTTTTTCTTTAATAAATCCAGTAAAGTCATGAGAAATATTTTCAAAGAACCTTAGTCTAAAATGAATTCCTTACACAGGGCACCTTTGTTGGTGTTACATTCGGAAACAATTCTGTTGTGTGTGGCTAAACCTTTGTTTCTAGATTACAGAGGAGATGAACAGTTCAGTTCACATGGGCAAGATGTTACTTGGTATATGAAAATATAGACTGACCCAATTAGCAAAAGCATGTTACTTATTAAGAAAATGCAGTTATCCTCCAGAGGATCCCACTACGCCATGCAAGACTAATTAACCTTAAACAGTTATTACTACTACATTTTCCCATGTGTCAAATAGAGATAGGCAATTAGATTAATATGGTGTGCTGATGACACAAATATACAATCTCTGTTCCCATGGTACTTAACAAGTACACGTGAATGCTTTATTGCATTATCCTGAAGTGAAATACCATTTATCATGTGTGTGTTTTCAATAAACTGTGCACCTACGTAAAAATCACTAAGTCCAAAAGAGAAAATATCACTTTATTTAAACCAGTGAATTTTTGACTGAAAATGTATGCGCTAGTAAAGCAGTAATACAATATATAGCAGAAGAATATATTTGTCTAGAAATGACTGTCAAGCAACACCCAATTTGTCCTTTAACCTTCAGAGTGCCCTTATGACATAACTGGTACAGCATGGACATTTGCTCATTTCTAAGGGTTGGTCGGGCTGACCCATCCTCCTCCGTTTCCAGCTTCCTGGCACCAGTGGCATCATGTGACTCATGGTGCTGCCGGGCTCCCGGTACTGTAAACGTTAAGTCATTATAAACTTGTGTATCAGGATTGTTTAATAGTTAGCAAGAAGGGAATCTAAGGTGAGAAGAGTACAGGACAAAGGTGTGGATATTTAAGAAAGAAGAAGGGAAATTGTTTAGTTACTGTCTGAGCTCTTTATGACTGGCTAAATCAGACAAAAAGTTGTGTACGTGCTGCTATACAAAGGGTAAAATGATAGTCTACAGATCTTTACAGAGTATTATTAGTGTACCTGTATATACCTGTAGAGTATGGTATTACAATTTTATTTATTTATAAAATGTTTTACCAGGAAGTAATACATTGAGAGCTACCTCTCATTTTCATGTATGTCCTGGGCATGGAGTTAAGATGACAAATAATACATGGTTATAAATACATAGTTACATAAGTGAACAGGGTTCTACATTATATACAAGACATTGCATGCACAGTTAGAGATAATATATTATAGGCGTATGTAACAGTTACAGACCAGATTAAAATGTGAGACAGCCTTAGTTTTGAAAGAATTTAGACTGGTGGTGGCTGTGAGAGTTTCCGGTAGATTGTTCCAGTTTTGGGGTGCACAGTAAGAGAAGGAGGAGCGGCCAGATACTTTGCTGAACCTTGGGACCATGAACAGTCTTTTGGAGTCAGATCTCAGATGATAATTGCTGCATGTGGTAGGGGTGAGGAGCTTGTTCAGATAGGCGGGTAGTTTCCCCAGAAAGTATTTGAAGGCAAGACAGGAAAGATGAACTTTGCACCTAGACTCAAGTGAAGACCAATCTAGTTCTTGGAGCATTTCGCAGTGATGTGTGTTGTAGTTGCATTGGAAAACAAAACGGCATATTGAATTGTAGAGGGTGTCAAGTTTGCTAAGGTGGGTTTGGGGTGCCAAGCCGTATACTATGTCCCCATAGTCGATAATTGGCATTAGCATCTGCTGTGCGATACGCTTTTTGACCAGCAGACTTAGGGAGGATTTGTTCCTGTAAAGTACACCTAGTTTGGCATAGGTTTTGGATGTCAGGGTATCAATGTGCATCCCGAATGTTAAGTGGGAGTCAAACCATATGCCCAAGAATTTAAAACTGGTAACAGGAACAATTGATGTTGCTCTGGGTGGAGCAAAGGTTTTAGTCATACATTTTGGCTACTAGAATTGTATTTTGAATAGTGAAATGATAGTAAATGTTTTACATTTGTGATAATCGTATTTATTCATTCAATTATTTATTTTTTCTAATCTACTAAAAAATACTAATTAGGACTTGCAATTTCCTAATTTTAAATAAGAGCAGTAAAATACTAGTACTGTAGATCTCCGCACAGCAGCAGTTTAAGATATAGATGAAGATTAACACATGGCGACCAAAAAAAGTCTTGTTAAAAAGAGGCATGATTAAAAACTCTGGGCCTCATGCAGAGAGCAGCGCTAACAGGGAAAGCGGCATGTTTTGGCGAATTCTGCCTTGAGAAAGGCAGATAATGGCAAGTTTTAAAAAAAGCGCCAATTTTTTTTTTTTCTTGAAACTCGCCGCGCGGCTGGAGAGATCCTAATCTCTCCAGTGTTTAAAACGGCCGTATGCAGAGAGCCGCGAACGCCATCTAGTGGCTGTTCGCGCCAAAAAAATGGCGCTATTTTCAACATTTTTCCTCTCCACCATGAAGCTGGCGCTCCGCGGCCGGTGGAGAAAAAAAAAAAAAAACGATTTCTTTCCCACTAGTTTCAACAGTCTCATAGCGCTGGTTGAAACTCTCCATATGCAGAAAGGATTGTAAATGCAGTTTTATGCCCTTTCTGCATATGGAGAAAAAAACTCTCCAATAAAGCTAAATTTTATTCCCCTCTCCAATTCTAAATAGCGCTGCTCTCTGCATGAGGCCCTTTGTCTTTAAAGCTAGTCAGGCTGCTTAATGAATAAAATCATTACAATGCAACTATAACATGTTTATTGCCCCCAAATATGAGTAGGATGACAGATAAAAGTATTACAGGAAACGTTGCGATACAAAAAGTTAATGAATTTCACAGGAGCATTGGCACTTGTTCTGATATAGGGCCTTATATTCTATGACACAATATTTGGTTCTGGACATATAATACATCTGAAATAGAATTCATTCTATTATGGATGAGAAAACAATAGATAGTGTCCTGGGAAATAAATAACATTTGTATTTCCTCCATATTTGTTTCCATATTCATCCGCATGAGCTCATTTTCAGGTACTGGAGAGGGAATTGGCCAATGTAATATACTATGAAGATTAACATTGAAATCGTCTCAAACACACCATTGCTATTCCAAACCCAATACAGTTCTTATTTACACCACATTTTCTTAACATCATCAAAAAAATATTTAGTAGTTAGAGATGACACGTTATCCAATAGCACAAAAGAGTTGGCGGAAATTAAATTGTTACTGGCTGTACTGAATTTGCTTAGCTGCATTATCCTAAAAACGTAGCTTAGTGTTGTTTATATCCAGAATGTAAAATGTTTTATCGCTGGATGTCTTTCAGGAGCACATACAAGGGCTAGACCAAGAAGTAAATGCATTTGTGGATTATTTGTTTGGACCACGAGGTAAGTGCCTTTGTTTACTTAATAATGCTAAGCAGATCTTTCTCAAAACACAAACAGAATCCATGGTTTATCCTTTTGCTGATAATGTTAGAATGACAAGACAAGGGAGGTGCCATCACTTTTCTGCTGCGTTCTCAAAAACACACTACGGTATAACTTGCAATCGCCCACTAGCTGTGCAGCCATCAATACCTATCTGTAAAATATCAAATCATCTCCTTAATGCATAGTGTTTATGCACTATGTACAACAATATGGAGGTTATTCATGAAACCACGACGTGCCAACCGTAGCACTATCACACAGCAACTCCCTATCACCGTGCCTGCAAAATATTGGTTATTCTCTTCTACAAAAACAGCTGTAAGATCTCTGCACTAGATGTTGGCCTGGTTGGATAGTGGAATGTTAGATGTTAACATATATTTGTATCAAAACGTACCTTCCATAATTTTCTCAGGCTTTGTTGACCACATTGAATGGGGGTTTCTTCGACTTGCTTTCCGTCAGTCATGATGTGCCATTCACATAGTCTGCATTGGTTTATGGGCAGTTTGTTAGCGGTTTCTTTGTAGATTAAATATTGTGGCTGGGCTGTAGTTTGTTATCGTATCTGAGGCTTGTGTCGCCCACTCATGAATGGGAGTCGGCAAACTACAACCAGTCACATACAGAATATTTTTATTCTGGAACCTAACAACGTAACATTGCTATGGTATTGTGATAAATTACCTTCCTTTAGTGAGGGCTAGAAATCAAGCCTGATTTTTTTTAAGTACATATATTTTTTTCATTGGTAGGGCCCTATCCAAGCATAAAGGTCAGCATCTTCATAATTATTTTTATTCTTATAGCTACATGCCCTTTTGCACAGATTTTTGCCCCACATTGATTTAGCTACAAATTATTCATGACCCACAACATGTGAATACATGAATATGAATTTGTTTTAATATTCTCATAATACTCTGGTATATGCTTTAGCTGTTAAGTCTGGTGCTGGAAAGATTAGTCATAGGTTGTGCATCAAGCATACAGTTTAACACTTGGCTTAACCAGTTTAAGTCATTTCTGTTTTTCTTAAATCAACATTGGGTCACTGAATAATTGCTAATGGTCACTCTGCTTATAAACAGTATTTACTGTAAAGCGGGCACTGACATTTTTATATGTAGCACCTTTTCCCCCATCCTAAGTGAGATTGTGTTGCTACCGGTGTAATCTGGTGCTGGTGCATACCTGTGAGGCGGAACAGGAGGCCAGAGATCTCCGCGGTGGTATAGGGAGTGCATCAGGACAGCCTATACGGATGGTATTGAGGGGTAAAGAAGTTGTTGGGAAAGAGGTGTATAAATAATGGTGCAGTGTATGGGCACAGGCATAGTTTGTAGTAGGGTTCAAATCAAACAAACATACCAGATAGTTGTTAATTAGATATCAATTGCAGATGGGCTTAAAATTGATAGAAGGGTTCCAATCAAACAAACATACCTTTGTGAGGAAATGAAACCAGAATGTTAGTCCATGGTATTCAGTATGCATTCATGTTTAAAGATATTAAAAATGTAGAAAGCATCCACAGATGATAACTCCAGTATTAACTCCACAGACACTTTATATCAGAAAATGTGAAATGTAGCCTCAAAGAACCAGGCTTCTACAGTCCATTTCTCCCACAGCCCACATACAAGCATCAGGTTTGTCTGGACCCTTCTCCACCACCTCCTGAATTATTACGCCTCTTTGATCCCTGTCTCCTCCGCTCCCCAGAAACATGAGACCTCTCCAATCTCTTTTTCCCTCTCGCCCCACAAGCAGTAGGTTTCTCAGATGCCTTTCTCCACCTGCCAACCTAAGATAAAATAGGGTGCCCCCTGTTTTAGCTAAATGTAGGTTAGTAGCGGTGCTCTTGGGTAGGAAGTCAGTAGTAGGGAGAGGAGTTGAAAAGGAACCAAAGATTTAGCACTCAAGCTACCTGTCTGAATGATTAATGTGGAAAATGGGGGAGCCATGCATATCAAAAGAGATGCAGAGGAATGAATGCAAAACAGTCATTTAATGACTAAAAACAGTCACAAAAATCCAAAGTTTCAGTGCTGACCATTTTCATCAGGGATAAAGTGACAAGTGTTAAATAACCCTTAAATAGTGTCCCACAAACTACACACCCACATAAATAACCACCCACCTCCCACCAGCTGCTCCACGCGCCCGTCGCTGTGCTTCCGAACATCCTCCAATGTTGATGGGAGTGGACTCCTGGCGATGTCATGACGTCACAAATGCTGTCTTGAAATTGTAAAAGTAGGATGTGTTGATATGTCCCAGAGTGTGTCAAGGGGGCGGAGCAACAACCTTGAAGAAAACTACTGATCACGGAGTCATAATTCCATATCTGCTGACATCAGTGTAAATGTAGCAACAAGTCACATGCATCGGCAGGCACTGGGCTGGTAGAAGAGAGGGAGGCCTCACCCAGTACACAGATGAGACGCCATACAGAGCCCATAGTCCTATAAGTACAAAAAGGAAAAGATAATAACAGAAAAAATCTATACAACAGCTCCTCACTAAGCCAACACCCAAAAGGGAGTGGGTGGGGCCATCATGCAGTATAAAAAGACAGATTAAAATATGCACAATAAAACATATGTTCTGTAGCATGGTATGAAAAAATGATATGTGCTGCATAGCTGCAAAAAAATGTGTAAAATACACTATGAGTCAAAGTAATGCTCATAAATAAAGAACTAGTCACATACAATAACCGTACCAATGATGCAATACAGGACATCTACTAAATAGTATCCAAACAAAATAATAAGATAGTACTGATGTAGCGGCCGTTATTCTAACACTTCGCACGTCATGTACATCAGAATCCCGATTTGAAACCGCGGGATGAATTCCGGCCTCCCCGCACTAAGATGTGAGCGGCGAGTGCAGAAAAACGAATCTTAGTGTTCTGGCTTTTAAAAACATGAAATTGACACAGTAGCACAGTACTATACACATTACAATTCATCCATTTTATTGCAAACGAAGAAACAGAATCCATGAAATTCAAACAAAACATTCGCAATAAGCGAGGGTGCCTGGGGCGATTGGCCTCGTTCATGCTGCGTGGGGAACAGTAGAGAACTCAAAATCGGCGCCGAGATGTGTTCGAATAACGGCCGCTACATCAGTAGATGGATATAAAATAATGCACACTTGGAAATGGGTCAAAAAACAAAAACAATAAGGAATACAGGGGCGGAGAAGGGAGGGAGTGTGGGAATAGGGAGGGAGGGAGTGTGGGGATATGGGGTGGAGGAGGAGGAAAAGAAAAAAAGGTGGGGAGGGAGAAAGGGGGATGGTGGGATCCTTAACCAAAAAGAAAAAGTGTAAATTTATGAAAAGCACGTTGGTTCAAAATCATCATTAAGCCCAGTAGGATTGAGGCTTTTCAATGTGAAGATCCAAAAAGCCTCCCTTTGTAGGAGTGATTTATCAATGTCACTTCCTCTACCCATAGGTAATAGATGTTCAATCCCCATGAATCTCATGGCAGAGACATTATGTTGGTACTCTTTACAATGCTTCAGCAGGGTGGTGTTATCTTCCCCCTCTTGATAATGCTTCTGTGTTAGATAAGTCTTGTTTTAAGGGGCCGTGTGGTTTTCCCCACATAGAGGAACCCAAAGGGGCATTTCAGATAATAAATCACCTGCGATGTTTCGCCCGTAATTCCTAAATTTTTTACCACTAGTACAGTAGGATGCTAGAAAATGTCCCCTACAATGATGGAATTGCATACCAAGCACCCTTTGCACTTATAACATCCAAGTTTTTTGTGACTCAAAAAATGCTCTATGGCATATTTTTCTTGATCCGTTTTAACCAGCTTATCACCCAAATTTCTGCCTCTTTTATAGGCTTGAATAAGGGTTATTTTTACATAGTGCACCTATAACAGGATCCGCTTGGAGCATTGGCCAATGTTTCAGTATGGAAGATTTGATCCCTTGAGACAGTAAGTTTAACTCAAAAGGAAAGATGAAACGTTGTTCAGTATTACAGTCTTCCCTTTTCCCAGTATATGTTTCAGCTCGTGAGACACATTCTGTAAGAAGAGTATCATCATATCCCTGTCTGCTAAACCGTTCTTTCATTACTTGTATAACCGGTTTTGATTCATCTGGATCATTTACTATACGTTTACAGTAGCTCTTAGAAATTGGGAAAATGGAAGATTCTTTATGAAATTGGGGGGGGGGGTGGGGGTGATGGCTTTTAGCATGAAGTACTGTATACTGTATTTCGCAAACCCACTGATAAAAATGATAAGCCTTATGAGCTTATAACGCTCTTACGCGTTTCCCGCCTAGAGCATGAAACTCGTAAGAGGACTATCTTTTTTGCGACCATGATGTTGCTTGTGATTCCTTCCTGCAAATAAACACTCACCTGTTTTATCAGCACATCGGTCTTGATCCCCCGTTTTTCTGCGTTTGGAGCTGTGCTCCCCCCTCTCTCCTGTCATTCAGGTTTTCTATCTTTAATAGGACACTATTGAACATGACGGGCACATTGAATACCCAGGGAAAAGAGCGGTGGAGTCAGCATGTGCATCACCTGGTGCATTCATATTATTAAACCCATAATGACACTCCAAGATACTCGCCATATTAGCTGATGATAGGGCGGGAAGCCCGTTTGCCAGTCATCTTTTGTTTCAGAGTGGCAGCAGATGGCACGTCCCCTACCACCTACATGCAATATGTGATAAAGCTGTTAGAACAGTTACAAGAGGCATAGAAACGGGCTACTACTGTGGCTCACACCACTAACCAGAGAAATAAAGGCCGGTATGACAAATAGGTGCATGGCCAAGAATTGCAAGTGCACGACAGGAATCTCGGTATACCTGACAAGCATAAAATAGCCAGACGCTGGAAGCCAGAGCTATATGTCATAATAGAGAAACTAAAGGGGCTACCTGTATAACAACTGAAGTCTGAAAAGAGAAATGGATAAGCAAAGAACCTGCATAGGAACCACCTACTGGTGATAGGTCAGCTTGTAAGGTGCCCAGTGAGGGAAGAGACTCCGGGGGTAGATAACCAGCCTAGAAGGAGTGAGCAGTTAAACAGAAGACAGGGTTCAGTCTGTATTTCCTTAAAACCATACACGAGAGTAAGGGATGATGAATCTGATGAGGATTACAGAGGAGAAAGGATGTTAGGCCATCTGTCTGAGATTATGGACTCTGACGAGAGAAATCCCCCACAAAAGGTTTCCCCAATGCGACCAGCAAGATCAAGAGACAGAGAGAGATACCATCCCTGAGTTGGATCCAGAAGCAGAGGAATTCACCAGTTTTGTCATTCTGTCCTAGGATTTCAAAATGAAGATGTGCTAGGTGTAGCCTGCTGTGAGCATCAACCAAGTGTAGGGCAAGCTGACCAAACGTTTCCTATATGACCCCTAAACAGCAGGCGGAGGGTATCAGTGGCACCACAGGTGTATTCTCCATGCCCCAGAAGGGAGATCAGGCCACCCATTAGACTAACCTATGATTCCCCTGGAGTGTCAACAGAAATCTCCATGGTTAGTGTAGCTAAATGGGTGGTCCCCATGACACTAGACTTGGGTAAGCCTAAGAGGGGTGGAACAATGTGGTGCACTAATGCTGCTGTACAGTATGTGAAAACTGTATGTCTATAAGTTCCACGGTGCCTATGATATTATGTACCTAGAGAAGAGGCATTTGTTTGGTTAGAATGTTAAGATAAAGATGTTCCTGACAAGATTGATGGGGACATCAATTTCTTTAAAAGGAGGGGGAGGATGTAACCCCTTGTACAGTATGATGCATGAAGCTGACAAACATACACTGCCCCATGCCTGCAAAAAGAAACTACAGCTCCCAGAATTTTGTAGAGAATTATGAGCAACTGAAAATGCTCGACGTCTCTGTCACGAGAGCTTGCGACAGGCTGTAATTGACACCAAAACTATATATAAATATATATATACCTGGGTTTGAACTGGGACGAGACTTAAGATATAATAAAGTGATTTTATTCCTTGATAAAGGTGAACACAGCAAATATGTACAAATAACAGGCAAAATATAGACACTTACTTAAAGATTATGGCAAGAAAGCCAGCAGGATCACAGACTGCCACTTCTCCCATATTTGAGTTGACATCACAGCAAAACAGGCAGGACACATGCATGCATGAAGATCATTTGCATGAAGAACAATGAACAGCATGAACCACTTGGGTAAAGGGTGGCTTTGACTTATATATCATTTTAACCCTGGTACCCCAGTTTACGGCTCCGTGCCGTCTAGCAAACGTCCCTTTCAAGCTTTTGAAGCTCATTTAGGACTTCCAGCTTGGGGTAGCACCCCCATCAATAAACCCTTTGAAGCAGGGAGGACATTTGTCATGTTCACTCCTGCAGGAAACCTTGGTGTGTAAATGTGAGTTACCACGTTTACAAAAACATCCTCTTCCCTGCTCATTATCATAGCAGGGGGGCTGCAGTTTCTCAGAACTTCAACCAAAATTTCATATTTACTGCAAATCATTGCATAACTTCCGTTCCGTAATACACACAGTCAGGTGAGATATATTAATACGGTCTGTGACACCTGACGGTCGTAGAGAGACCCATCATTACATTGTAATATGAAAATTAATAGAGATATTAATATCTGGCATTTAGCAGCAGGTACATATACAGTGTTTAGACTCCTAAAGATCGGCTGACTCCCGCCAATACACTTATGTAATTCTTAGCTGGTTCAGCCAAGGACATCTCATAATATTCTTATATTTATTAAAGTTACTCACTTTTGATATCCTGTTGGGGGTAGCCCCCCCTGGCCCCATCAATAAAACCTTTTGAAGTGGGCTTTTGCTTCTTGCATAAACAATTCCCCTGGGAAGCCAGGCTCCAATCTGGCCAATTCACACCTCCCTTTTGATATGCACTGGGAGAGAGGACGCGTGCATAGGCAAGTGACTAGACTCAGATGAGGCAAACCATTTGGTTTCTGGTACATTACAAAGGCAGGCATTCTGCCTGTACATTTTAAAAACCCTTCTGCTTTTCACCTTCCACTCCAATTAAGCCCTTTGAAGTCCAGGTTTCCTGAAAAGACACCATACAGTGGAATTTCCTTAAACTGTAGCTTATTAACCCCTGATGATCCAGTGTGTGTGTTATGCAAACACTGATTAACCCAGACATTACAATGGGACAGGGAAACAGGGGGAGAATACATTTACAGGTTATAACAAGGGTAAAATCACATTTCTGGGCCTCAGCCCAGTTAACCCCTTGTCTCCCTGGCTAGGTTAGAGGGGGCCCTTGGGGTGTAACCCCGTTAACCCCGGGCCAAACCCTCCCTACCGTCACAGTCTCGATCAAACCTTAGCTATGAATGTGCATCCATAATATAAGATATGGTTGAGCCACATTACCTTGATTTCTTTCACATGTTCTGTTATTGATTTGAGGGGAAAAAATCACTACAGAACTATGTATTTCTTTTTTTTATTGTATTTCTAGATGTATTACAGATTTCAGATCGTCAAATTTTTGTAAGAAATTTAACCATTTTCATATTCTTGTTCTACTACTGTAGTGTCCACGGTTATTCTAACACAAACCAGTGGCAATCACCAAAAAGACCCAGGTACACCCAGGTACATGCTGGATACATGCCTTAAACTTGCCTTAAACTAGACCCAGCATTTCTGCATTGATTAATGACCCATCAGATTAACAGCGGGGGTCCCTGGCAGTCCCATTCAAACTGAATGGGACTGCGAGGGACCCCTGCTGTGTTAATCCTATGGGTCATTAGTCAATGCAGAAATGCCTTAAACTAGCCAGGTTACACCCAGCACATACCCAGAATGTAACCGGGCTAGTTTAAGGCAAGCTTTAGAATACTCGTGGTCTCGTCTGTACACTTAACAGCTCCTGATATTAGCCTCGTGGTGCATTGTAAGTGTAGCCCTGGTAAGAAATTGGGCTATATGTCTTTCCTCCTACTGGTGTAAGTCCTGCTAAGGGCAGGCTGCCAGTAGTTATCATGGGGTTTCCCCGCTTCAAGCCCTGCCCTGAGTGGTGGAGGTAGGCCGCCTGACTCTGTGTCTGAGGCAAGAGACATAGGGGAGGGCCTGCCAAAGTCATAAAGGGCAGAGCACAGTCAATTTAGAGTGTCTTAGCAGAGTTCTGACTAATGAGCTGGAGAGTGGAGTTAGGCATTACATTTGGAGGAGCTCAGGCAGGCCCTGAGTAGAGTTGATAGAACTACGGTGGACCAGTGTCCCTCACCCTGCTTAGGGGGTGAGGGAAGAGCTAGCCCCACCCTGAGTGCCTGCGACTTGGGGTGGTGGCAGGGAACAGTGAGAACCCACAGACCATCCTGAAGGGGTGCAGTCTGGAGAGAGAGAAGACCTGCTGTACCCTATGCTGCTGTTGTTGCTGTTGTTACTCTGCTGTGTGCTGTGAGCAATAAAGAAGCTGCTGCTGTTTTATAAGAGACTTTGTGAGACTGAAATCTCTCGCCCCAGAAGGGGGTTCTCTGGAAGGATTTCACCCTACCCTGATAGGGCTTGCCAGAGATGGAGGCGTTGCACCACTAGAACCAGATGAAGGCATGTACCCCAGAAACCTGTCCCTGTTGTCCCCCATACCATCGCGGGGGACTCAGGCCCTCCTGTTCCACACAGGTATACACCACCTAGTCAAATGTAGCCAGACCTTAGCACACCCTAGGGGGTCCGATCTGCGACCGGGGGGGTGGGGGGGTCTGAGGGTTATATAAGATTACAGATACTTAAGGGATTCATCTATAAAAGATATCCTACAGTACATAACCTTTCACTTTTACCCTAATATGTTACACAGTCCGTTTGTGCTGTACACAGAGAGACCAATTTTCAGCATTGCATACAACAATTCTAAAGCAGGCTCTGCATTTCTAGCAAGTGTTTTGTTACCTACTTCTGGCCAAGTGACTGCTTTTGTGTCTGCCTTGGCAACGACATTCAATCAGGTCAGGCATTGAGTGTCTTTTTTTTTGGGATGGAGCCTAAATGATTATCTCTTTGCTTGTATTGCTCTTTTGTACTCTTCATAGTACTCATTTCTTTCTCTCTGCAAGTCGAGTTTCAGTTTTCAGCAAACAGCTATTAGGTGACCAATGTGTAATGAACCAGTGGCTTGTTAACCACTTTATAATTATCTGCATTTTCAATAGGAAAAAGAAGCACTCAGCCTACTAAATATAGTCTTTTAAAGAGGCAATTCAAGAAGCACTTAAAATATATATATTTTGTTTTTATATACGCAGCCTTTGACTACTTTTATTAAAAACTAATTACCTAAGCGGCTAATCGATTTGTTCTCCCCATGATCGATCAGTACAGATCCTGCTTTCCAGTGTTCACTAAATGGCCGCCTTTCAGTTTCAGTTAATCCTTCACTCAGTGTAACTCAACAGCTACAATGTATCCTGATACTGTTGCAACCGCTCTTAACAGGGCAATCCAAATCGTTTTTTTTTTTTTTTCTTCTTCATTATTTAAATTTTTAATACAGAATTGAAGCCGGGCGTCTCCGGAGCTGAACTCCATTCATTTCAGCTCCGGGGACCCCGTGGTTCTGGCGGTACTTACTTCCATAGGAGATGTCTGTAGGCACTCCAGGGTTCACTATATGTCTGCTTTTCAAAGCTCCCTGGCCCTGCGGGCCAATAGGAAGCCGTGATGTCATCAGGCTCGGCTTCCTATTGGCCCATGTGACAAAGATGCTGAAAACTGCAGAGATACAGGCACCCCATTTCTGAGGTAAGTAACTCTGGAAGCAAGGGGTCCTCTGAGCTGAAATTAGTGGGGTTCAGCTCTAGAGACCCCCTGCTTCAATCATGTATTAAAATGAAAAAAAAAATGGCTTGGGTTTCTCCTTTAAAGATTCCTTTCCTTTTAGCCCGTCCTCTTCCACAGCCTTCCCTATTGGCTGCTTCTCTGTCTATCATGAATCACGTGTCAATGTCACACTGGAGAGGAATCCACCAGGGACCTGTGTGTGTGTGTGTGTGTGTGTATACTGTAGCATACACCAGGGACCTGTGTGTGTGTGTATACTGTAGCATACACCAGGGACCTGTGTGTGTGTGTGTATACTGTAGCATACACCAGGGACCTGTGTGTGTGTGTGTGTATACTGTAGCATACACCAGGGACCTGTGTGTGTGTGTATACTGTAGCATACACCAGGGACCTGTGTGTGTGTATACTGTAGCATACACCAGGGACCTGTGTGTGTGTGTGTATACTGTAGCATACACCAGGGACCTGTGTGTGTGTGTATACTGTAGCATACACCAGGGACCTGTGTGTGTGTATACTGTAGCATACACCAGGGACCTGTGTGTGTGTATACTGTAGCATACACCAGGGACCTGTGTGTGTGTATACTGTAGCATACACCATGGACCTGTGTGTGTGTGTATACTGTAGCCTACACCAGGGACCTGTGTGTGTGTGTATACTGTAGCATACACCAGGGACCTGTGTGTGTGTGTGTGTATACTGTAGCATACACCAGGGACCTGTGTGTGTGTGTATACTGTAGCATACACCAGGGACCTGTGTGTGTGTGTGTGTATACTGTAGCATACACCAGGGACCTGTGTGTGTGTATACTGTAGCATACACCAGGGACCTGTGTGTGTATACTGTAGCATACACCAGGGACCTGTGTGTGTATACTGTAGCATACACCAGGGACCTGTGTGTGTGTGTGTGTGTGTATACTGTAGCATACACCAGGGACCTGTGTGTGTGTGTGTATACTGTAGCATACACCAGGGACCTGTGTGTGTGTGTATACTGTAGCATACACCAGGGACCTGTGTGTGTGTGTATACTGTAGCATACACCAGGGACCTGTGTGTGTGTGTGTGTGTATACTGTAGCATACACCAGGGACCTGTGTGTGTGTGTATACTGTAGCATACACCAGGGACCTGTGTGTGTGTGTGTATACTGTAGCATACACCAGGGACCTGTGTGTGTGTGTGTGTGTGTATACTGTAGCATACACCAGGGACCTGTGTGTGTGTGTATACTGTAGCATACACCAGGGACCTGTGTGTGTGTGTATACTGTAGCATACACCAGGGACCTGTGTGTGTGTGTATACTGTAGCATACACCAGGGACCTGTGTGTGTGTATACTGTAGCATACACCAGGGGTGAGCAAGTTTTTGAGCTGCATCCAACTGCCACCGCTCCTCCCCTGCTCGCGCCCCCCCTTGCCTTCCTAAAGCATCAAATGACGCTAGGGGGCATGTGACGCTGTGTCGCCACAGCAACACGTCTTCTTAGCCAAGGTAGGATAGAGTACAGAGGCCTCGCGTTGTCCCTGGCATTTAATTTAATTGTCTTGAGGAAGAGCGCGGTAACCAGCTCTGAATGCGCTGCCCTGCGCCCCGCCAAAAAAAATCTTGCACCCCCCAGTTTGCGTACCCCTGGCATATACCACACAGAGGGTTACAAAGGTAACATTGTTTATTATTACAGTTTACAGCTCAAATTGCTGGCAATATTGGCAACACATTAGCACAAATAGGAAAGTGTTGCAAAGATCTTACACTGCTGGGGAAGTGTGCTAAAACCTGTAATAGAAATAAAAAATAGCATTAAGAGTTGAATAATAAAAAAAATGCAGTAAATATTATCTAATACTGTACTACAGAACTGATTTGTTTTAAATACATGTAGGATATTGCTTGGATTTTTTCCTTTCATTAAAATATGTTATAGAAAAATATCATGATAAAGAAAACAAGTTAAAAAAGGCATGTAGCAAAATAAACATTCTACAAGGCACAATGATTTACATACAGTACACAACACCTTAGCGCTAAAACCCACAGGATTAAATGTGAATAATTAAATGCGAAATACAAACAGAAACACCTTAAGTGAAAGAAGTCCTGCAGCCGGGATGAACCTCAGATCTTTGAATCCAGTATGGAGCTGGTTACTTGCAGCCAGCAACAGAGAAGCCCAATGCTACATCCAATATGACAAAAATACACAGTAAAATACTTATATATTATCTTGAAAAAGGGTAATTTAGTTTAACCCTTTGGCCAAAGCATTGTATGCCTGTGAGCCACGACAAGGCAGACCCAGTTCACAGGTCCTAACACTACCAGATAAAATACTAATATACGTACAGCTCAACCCCATTATAGCGCGATCCGCTATAACGCAGTTTGAGCATAGACCCCCAAATTAAAAAAAAACATTTTTTTTGCACACACTCAAAGCACACTGCACACACTCACAGACACTGCACACACAGCACACTACTCACAGCCCCCCCCTCCTAACCCCCTACCTCCGGTGTCAGCTGCTTGGGCATCGTGGGGATTCCTGCGGGGATCGGGGCTGGGGGGGGGGGGTGATTGGTGTGGGGCTGGGGGGGATCGGTGCCGGGTTGAGGTGCGGGGCTGCTGGCAAGGGGGATCGGTGCTGGTAGAAGTGAGGCTGTTGGGGGAAGTGCAAGGGGAATGCTGGGGGAAGTACGGTGGCTGCGAGGGACGTGTGCAGCTGCCGGCTCCTCACTCCCCCTATTCCCCCCTCACCAGAATCTGGCGCGGCAGCATTTTTTTAAAATTAGCACGACCCTGGTTATAGCGCAGTCGGATCAGGTGGCCCCCGAGGACCGCGCCATAACAGGGCTGAGCTGTACTTCTATTAGGAATAATATTCTCATTAAAGACCAACATTGGATCTATATTCAGTAAAATGAAAAGGACCTGCTGACTTGGGAAGTGGGGAGGGGCGGGATTAAAACCTGGGAAGGTTGGGCCACTAACCTCCAACAGCTGAGACAGCTGAAAATAAGTTAACAAACAACACACATAACCTCAGCAAGCTCTTTTTGGGAACCCCTGAGCTCCCACAAAATATATATGTATATAAATGTCAAAAAGGAGAGCTATTGAGCGTGGCAAATGTATACAGCAAGATACAGAGAAGCCCAATGCTACATCCAATATGACAAAAATACACAGTAAAATACTTATATATTCTTGCAGCCACTTAATTAGCCAGTCTCCACCTGGACTAATGAGAGCTCTGTAAAAAAAACCTAATGTGAGATACAGGAAATATATTTTCCTCAGCACACGAGAGTGCTGACATGAGGAGAGGGGTCTTGAATACAGAGGAAGACTGTGCGTTGACAGCAAGACACAAGGGGACCAGATCTCTTAGTATATTATAGTATTTCTAACCTATTTTCATATATGTCTCTGTGGTTTTCTATATTTAAAGACCAAGTCTAGATCGGTGCATGTAATTTAAAGGATCCATCTACACCAGTGTGTTCTGTGCCCAGCACCATTTCCCCACACTATCCTGTATTGTATTGTATGTCTTTATTTATATAGCACCAAAAGTGTACTCAGCACTTCACAAATAATACAGTACAAGGAATAATAATAATACAATAAGTGCAGCAAAATCAGACAATAGGAAAGGAAATCCCTGCCCCAAAGAGCTTACAATCTAAGGTTTGAGGGGAACTTACAGAGACAAGAGGTGAGGGAATAAGTGCTGTAGATGTGCTTGGCCACAATGGGTGGTAAGAGTGACTGGTTGTGGGACAATAGCCATGAGTGCAGGCTATTGGGATGCTTGATTTGTGGGTGAGTTTTAAGGTTAAATCAGTACTAAATGAAAAGGTTGACACCATTTGCATGGGAGGAGATGGCAGTGAGGCATGAATGAGAGCAAGTGTGTATGTCTGGCTTCAGAGAGATCCCCAGCAGCAGGAAGGAGTAGATAAAGGGTGTGAATAGAGGATTTGTGTGGGTGTTTTTTTATTGAGGGGTAAAGAAGTTGTTGGGAGAGAGGTATATAAATAATGGCACAGTGGGGAAGTTGGAGAGAACAGAGACATTCACAAAGGAGTGAGGAAACAGTAAACAGAAAAGGCAATAGGGAGGGCATAGTGAGATGCAGGAGGAGAGACTTCCCAGGTACTGGAGGATAGGAAGAGTACAAATAATCACAGCGTTTTAGAAAGTAAAGTTCTCACAGTTGCAAAGTTGTTGTGTGGAGTCCAGATCTTCCTCAATCTTCACCTCCAATTTCAACTCCAATATTAACTCTGCCCAACACTTAAATATGACACTCTAAGATGGGACACACAGCATATAGCTCACAGCCAACATAGCTGGTCTTAAATACTCTTAAATACAGTCACTTGAATAACAATTAAGGGAGGGGTCTGTCTAATCAACTCACAGATACATACCAAATGGTTAATTACATTATAAGAAGTGCTCTTGCAAATTGATTTAATGAAACATACCAATGACATTTTAAATTCGGTAGCCAATTGATGATAGGATTCAGCTCAGAAACATACCAATGACATTTTAAATTTAAAATCCTGGATTGTAATAGATATGTTATTTAGCAATTTATACACTAACCGGGCAAATATTATTTATTTATGTATTTATAAAATGTTTTACCAGAAAGTAATACATTGAAAGTTACCTCTCGTTTTCAAGTATGTCCTGGGCACAGAGTTATAATGACAAATACATGGTTACAAATACATAGTTACATTAAGTGAGCAAGGTTATACATTATATATGAGACATTCCATGCACAGTTAGAGATAATATATGTTATAGGCGTATGTAACAGCTACAGACCAGATTAAAATATGAGACAGCTTTAGTTTTGAAAGAACTTAGACTGGTGGCGTATGTTAAGTTCTATACCGTATGCCCCATCTCCATCCTATTTAGTGATCTTAGAATACAGTTTCAGCGCAGATGCATGAAAAGACAAAACACACGAAATATAGTGCAATATGTCTGCAGTTTATAATAAGGTATTTATTTTCTTCAGAGTCTGTTGAATTGTGTACTCACAAATTTCCCACTCATATAGTGTATGTAAAGGTATCTTTATGGCGCTGTGCCGAACGCCTCCACAGATGGAATCACCTTAATGCAAAAATGGGACAAGAGAACCAACCATAGTGCGATCAAAAAATAAAAGCTTTATAGTAAAAATATGGTAAAACACACTCACATGGTGTCAGCTGGTTTAACAGCAGTTTGATCACAAATGATCCACGCCAGCAAATTGGAGCCTGGTAGTTGAGCGGTATGCTCCATCTGCTCTCAGCTGGTCTGACTCCCCATCTGCTTCTGTTCCGGTGAAATCCCCTGATGACGTGCAGGGACGGGTACAACGAATGGACAAACATGTCGTGCTGGAATCAGCCTCCCCCTCGGTATTTCAGATACACTCAATGCGTTTCTCCTCTGCAGACGGCCCCCTCCCACGTGTTGCAGCATCTGAGGATCTATTGGGACAATGTTCCCAGCTGACAGTTAAGGACTCAATGTCATATCTGTGTGTTATTTAAAGTTGGTAACTTGCTTACCCAGCCAACATTGCAGATAGGGATATGCATGCGAGTTAGACTCCTGACAGGAGTAGATGTTTATTTTTATGATTGTTTGTTCTTAAAGTGATGGTGTTTAAAATGTTTTGTTTCACTGCTGGAAAAATAAACCACTGAAGGTTGAGGGCTGAGTGCCCCTTGTGTATATACACGTCTCTCTTTTCTACAAATTAAACCCTAGAAGACTGTGTCGCGAAGAGCATGGGCAAACGGTGGTGCTACATAAAGGGAGCTGTTTGCCACAATATATATCTTTTTAAAAATTGTAAAACAACTTCCAGCCTTGGATGGCTCTTTTAGGGGGCTGAATACTTATGCAACCAGTACATTTCAATTTTGGCCATTCCATTTACTGATTTACTGGCATTTAACCTCTTCCTCATATAAAAGTGTTCACTTTCACCAGTACAGCCTTGCAGCTTTGAATTAAAAAAGTTAGTTTGAAGAATTGTGCATACATTATTTGTAATTCAACATGTGACATTATTGATAGGGCGTGAATACTTCTGCAAACCACTGTGTGTATATATGTATGTAGCACATGCCGCCCCCCCCCCCTACCCAGGAGATCTTGGCCAAGTTACTGCTATGTGTAGTGCTGATTACCTGTGATGGTACAGGAGAGATGAGATTCCCGCGATGTTGTGGGGGAAGGACAGGACAAACCTCTTTGGATTCTTCTGGTTCTTTACTCTTGGTGACAGCGCCTCCAGACATACTGTACAGTAGGGAGCTTCAGCAGTGCCGAAGGCAGTCCCCACTATGACAGTCCTTTACCCCCAATATCTCTCCACACAGACTGCTGCGGAGCCAGATGTATAAATGTGTAAGGATGAGGATGATCTTTATTTGCAGCGTATGCGCCAGTTGATAAGGTAGACCCATGGCTTCTGGATGGTACTGTCCAGCGGGTAATGGTGAGGCCTCTCTGGATTAGTTTATGACCACAGCCTATGAGGGGCTGAGCACATGTCTCTCTCCCAGCCAGGAGGAGATGAGGAAAACTCCTGCCCCATGAAGGATAGCCTCGAACTCTCTCTCTCACTGTGACTGAAGGTCTCACCCCTAAGGGGCTGAACTTCAATCTATAATTTAGCTACTTCCTTCCTTAGGCTCAAGGAGGGAGGACCCAGTATCTGCACCACCATTGGCTATTCACAGATCTCTGTGTCACCACCACTCCTGTCACTCAGGAAAGCAGCATGAGGAGGGGGAAACCGCCCATAGGATAGCCTGTCACTATCTGTATCTTACTAGAACTTACATGACAGGGAAGGTAGAGAGATAGCTGGACCAGCCATGACATACATATACATATATATATATATATATATATATATATATATATATATATATATATATATATATATATATATATATATATATGTATCTTAATATATAAAATTGAAATTTGTGGGGTTGTTGCTAGATGTGGTGAATCTGATTGGTCCGTGGGTCTGTCACTCAGCCTCTGGCCAATCAGATTGGTCCGTATCCCTGCCCTACCCTGCACGCTTCTCATTGGCCTGCGTGGCTCTATGACGTCACCCAACTGCCACTCTGTTCTCTTCCTCACCCGCAGCTCACCTTCCCCCTCGGCCTCACACAACTACCAGACACACACGCACAAGCACCCGGCCACTGTCCTCTTCACCCAGCGGCCCGGACTGCCGGCTCCCACCCCCCCATCACCCCCCCATCACCCCCCCACCCATCACCTCCCCACTGGCTCCTCCCCCCCACCCGCAGCTCACCTCCCCTGATTGTGTGTCTCTGGCTGGCTGATTGCGTGTCTTTGATTGGCTGCCTCCCCCCTGGAACCGCACACACTGACTGACAGCCACCGATGGACTACATCCCCCAGCTTCCCCTGCGACGGGTGATGCACTGGTCCCGTGACCCGTCCAGCTGCTCCTCCCCTTCCCTCTGGTCCCCTTCCCCACGGCACTCCCTTGCTTGCCCGCGTGGGGAGGGAGATGGGCGCGGGGGGTGGTGCGCAGTCACGGCGCCGCTGCCGGACTACATCCCCCAGCTTCCCCTGCGAGCGGGTGATGTGCCGGTCCCGTGACCTGTCCCGCCTGGCTGCACCTCCCCTTCCCTCTGGTCCCCTTCCCCACGGCGCTCCCTTGCTTGCCTGCGTGGGGAGGGAGATGGGAGCGGGGGGTGGGGTGGTGGTGCGCAGTCACGGCGCCGCCGCCGGACTACATCCCTCAGCTTCCCCTGCGACGGGTGACGCGCCGGTCCCGTGACCCGTCCCGCCTGATTGCTCCTCCCCTTCCCTCTGGTCCCCTTCCCCACGGCGCTCCCTTGCTTGCCCGCGTGGGGAGGGAGATGGGCGCGGGGGGGTGGGGTGGGTGTGTGTGTGACACTGTGTGTGTGACACTGTGTGTGTGTGACACTGTGTGTGTGATACTATGTGTGTGTCACTGTGTGTGTGTCTCACTGTGTATGTGACACTGTGTGCTGCGCAGGGGGGGGGACCAGAGCTGCGCAGGGGGGGGGCAGAGCTGCACAGGGGTGGACCAGAGCTGCGCAGAGGGGGGGGGGGAGACCGGAGCTGCGCAGGGGGGGGGCGGAGAGAGGGGAAGCGGAGAACGACTAGGGGAGCGGAGAAAGAGACAGGGGGAGTGGAATGAGGAGGGAGCGGGAAATTTTAATCCTGGGCAACGCCGGGTCTCTTAGCTAATATATATATATATATATATATATATATATATATATATATATATATATATATATATATATATATATATATATATATATATATATATATATATTTATATATATATATATATATATATGTCATGGCTGGTCCAGCTATCTCTCTACCTTCCCTGTCATGTAAGTTCTAGTAATATACAGACAGTATATATATATATATATATATATATATATATATATATATATATATATATATATATATATATATCCCAAAATTGTATACTTAATCTCCTATGTAGACTGCAGCATGCTGCATCACCACCATTTCTACCACATCACGTCTCATGTCACATGCTGATTAACACACCCAACGGGTATTCCGCTGATTCTTCAGCTTCTTCCGGGCTCTTGGACATACAAGAACCGATACAATGTGCATGCGTAGTCGGAGTCTGTGGACCAGTCGACGCAATTGGACAAAATAGCGTGTCGAACACACCGAGCAGTTGAACATCCTGACCTTATTAAATATGACAAACATCTCCAAAATACTGCATTAATAAATGAACCTTACAAATAACAACCTGTTTCTTCCAGAATATTCTTACACATTTTTTTTAATTTTTTTTTAATATTTTTACAAGTACAATGATTTTCAAATATTATACGGTATGTACTTGATTTCCCAACTTAGTTCCTCAGCCATTAAACATTAAAGTAATGTATGTTCCCAGTGGAATTCCCAGATCAATTATAAAACAATGTAATTGCGCTAAATTCACTGCGGCTTCCAAAGTAAATACAGATGCAGCGGCCGTTATGCGAACAAATCATGGGACCGTTTTCGTGTGCGCTGCTGTACTCCACGCGGCATTAACGCGGCCAATCACCCCAGGCACACGTGTTTATCGTGGTTGCTTTTTTTGAATTTCATGGATTCTGTTTCTTTGGGTGCAATGAAATGAATGAATTGTAATGTGTACAGTACTGTGCTACTGTGTCAATTTCAGGTGTTTAAAAACCAGAACAATAAAATGCCATTTTCTGCACTCGCGTCTAAAGGCGGTACGGTTGGAAGAAATCCTGCGCCATGACATGAGCATTCCGAGGTACTGCACCGACACACTTTATTCGAGCAAATACCCAGTATGTACCTGGCAGATACCTGGAATGCGCCGCTCCTCACCTCTGACAAGCCCCGTTGCATTTGCCTTCCCAGCCTGGGTTCATGCCTGGCTGATGGGCAGCTGATCTGTTAAATGATAATGATTAGGATTTAATAGGCTGCAATGCTTCGCGTGTCTACCAGATGGCATAAATTCATGAATTGTAATGCAGTATATATATACTGTGCAGTATTGCAGCCAGCGGGAATAAAATGCTTCAATCCCTGCCTGGAAAATAACCCAATGCACTCGGGCAGAAAACAGTCACAAACCTCAATACACCCGGGTATACCCGAATTCGTGGGACTAGCCGAGCTCGAATAAAGTGTGTCGCCAGTGTATACACCACATGATGTGTTCGAATAATGGCTGCTGCATCTGTACAAGTTCTCTTAACAGAACAACTCTTTACAATTACTGTGTGTGTAGCATGCAGTTTTTCCTTGTTTGACTTTGTTTTATGATGATCATAACATCCCAGGCATCATCTTTAAGTATTTGTTTCATATTGTATGTAACGGGTATTCCACCCCACCCAATCGCATATACAGTGTGAGTGCGGGGAACTTACAAGGTTACTCAGGTGTGGTGCATTACCTGTTGGCTCACAGGAGGGCTGAGCTTCCGCCACGGGGAACCTGGGGTAATTATACTAGGGGTGATCACGTACAACATCTTCTCGGTACAGCGCCTCCACCTGCGATGGCTCCCACCAGAGGGGGAGTGGTTCCTCGCAGGACAATCACAATAATAATCACGTAGACAGCATGTATATTAACTATATGACTTTACTAACATGCATGGAGAATATCATCACATTTACATAACATCATAACCTGTTAACCTTATCACCTCAGGCCCAATGTCTGGTGTTCCCACCCAGTGTACTGTAATCCCCCACACCCAATGTCCCATACTCCTACGGAGGTCGTGGGTGACTGCGCAGTCACAGTTACACTAAGGGGCCCGTTGGTGCACTTATGACTGTATGGTACCTGCCGAGCACTCCGGTACTCGGATCAGCAACTGGCTTCGCAAAGGGTCAGACGTGTGATGAATCTGTCTGATCCTCCAACCGAACTCCTTTGTACGCAGACCGCCAGGGCGGTCTCCCTCTGGAATAGTCTTTGCGGACCCCAACGTTGGTCCGAACCGCTTTACAGGAACCGCAGCGTCCGCTGAGTCCCTAACTAACACTTGGTACTAACGTGACAGGAACCCTAACCTAGGGCCTGTCCCTGTAGTACAGCAACCTGTAGTGGCTTGGGGAACTCCTATGGGCCTGCAGGGGTTATGACCTGTCCCACTCCCCTAACTACCCAAGTCCCTTCAGCCTCACTACTTGCTAACTAGTCCCAGCGCCTACAGCAGCAAGCTGTAGCTCACTGGAGGCTGCAGCCAACGTGCTGCGCAACAAGGTGCCTGCCTGTCAGACCTCACAGCACTAACAGCCGTGACTCTGACAAGGCAGCACTCTATGCTAAGGGCAGCGTCCCTATCTCGGGCCTCCCTAAGCACTTACCCACTAAACTAGTGGGGAGTTGGGCCTACCTGGGGTGTAGGTACCTATGTGGGGCAGAAGCTGCACTCGCTCCCCGCACCCTTCCTTCCCTACAGCTCCCTGACTCCAACTCTCTGTAACCTTCCTTTCCCAGCTCCCACTAATGTAAGTGGCAGGGTCCCTAACCTGAGGGCTGTCCCTGGCAACACTCACCTTACTGGGGAGCTGAGCTATCTCGGACCAAGGGGGTGCTGGCCTAATACAGGGGAGTCCCTCTCTCCTGTACCCTACCTCCTTCCCTTGTCTGCTCCTTCCTCTGACTGGACTAACGTGCTCCAAGCCCGCCAAATGTATCCACTTGCTCCAGGACAATCCTTCAGCCCTATTGGCTCCTATGAGGCACCTGATGCCTCCCTCGCTATGCTCCATGGGAGTTGTAGTCCCATAGAGCCTATCCTGGCATTGGGGCCGCGTGCGCACTTGCCCTGCGCATGCGCGAGTCTTTGGGGGCCGCCTCAACCTTTCCCTACTCTGCTCTGGCACTCGCGCGACTCTCCCTGACTCTGGGGTTCCTCCCGCACCTGCGCGATCCCGGCGCATGCGCGAGTGGCTAGGCAATGGCGGCGCCCTCTTCGCCAGCCGCCGGGACCTTAGAGACGCGATCGCGGCCTTAGCAACCGCCCGATCGCGGCCCCGGCAACCGGCCGCAGACAGGAGAAGCCGCGCTGCTCCCTGCTCCAGCCCCCACCCTTGGAAGCAGCCGTCGGGTCTGTCGGCACCCGCGACCGAGCTGCTCAAGGGGAGGGGGTCTCCAGGAGCCACGGGAGCTCCAGGCTACATGTATTTGCCTATTCTCCCCCAGATGATTGTTTTACATGGTAAGGCATCAATAACATTTCTAATGCGTTTATTTGTCTGGTATATACAGGCATACCCCGGTTTAAGGACACTCACATTAAGTACACTCGCGAGTAAGGACATATCGCCCAATAGGCAAACGGCAGCTCACGCATGCGCCTGTCAGCACGTCCTGAACAGCAATACCGGCTCCCTACCTGCACCGAAGCTGTGCACAAGCGGGGAGACTATAGAGCCTGTTACAAATGCGTTATTTACATCAGTTATGCACGTATATGACGATTGCAGTACAGTACATGCATCGATAAGTGGGAAAAAGAGTAGTGCTTCACTTTAAGTACATTTTCGCTTTACATACATGCTCCGGTCCCATTGCGTACGTTAATGCGGGATATGCCTGTGCAGTACTTAATATGTCACTTTCTCGTAAGGTATACTATAGCCATCTCACTAGGTTTTCTTTTCCCCTTACAGATCCCAGGGTTAAAGGATGGCTCATGCTGGACTCCTACCTACCGACGCTTTTCATGACTGGACTGTATTTTTTTTCCATATGGTTGGGTACCAAATATATGAAGAACAGGCCTGCATTCTCTCTCAGGGGTCACCTTATTGTTTACAACCTTGGAGTTACCTTGCTTTCCCTTTATATGTTGATAGAGGTAAGCTTTTATACGAGCTACAGTTTTATGGAATATAATGTGGAGTTTAGCTCTTGTTCACAAAAATGTAATTTTTTTTAACCACTTAAGTTACTGTGCTTATGGTGACTTCAGTGTCAATTACTATAGGATATAATTTTCTTACAACTCTCATACTCAGTATTATTTGCATATAATGGTAAGACGTCCCAGTGAAATGCATTGTGGTGGTGGTGGTGGTGGTGAGTGTTTGCTAAATGCAACCAACAATGAAAGATGATTGCCTTACTTTTATTACTACAGTAGCACCAGCAGCTCTATTCTGTCTGAAATAACAGTGTCCAGGTATTTATACTGTTCATTGGTGGCGATGTCTGGGACACCTCACTATGCTATCCATTGTGTCCCCTTACTGCAACAATGGGAAACCATCCAAAATGCAAGAGCTGGTGTACATTATTAACTTGAACGGAAATAAGCATATGGACACACTCCTTAACTATTAATAGAGATCTTTATGTTATTCTAAATGATCCCTGTCAAAAATAGAGTAGAAAGGAAACAGTTGCATTATTAAACAGCGGCAATTTGGAAATATTTGACAATGAGATAAAACACTATCTAGAGTAGTAGGATACAGTACATCTTAAAGTCCTGGGAAGGGAATCAACTTGTAGCTGCTGAGAGTAGTCATTGTAAATGTTACCCCTTGAGGCTGCTGGGTATTGATGTAGCTATATATTTGAGTTATTGCATGCAGAGTTTTCATTTTCCAAGAGTCTTACTATGCTATTGTAACAAACACAACATGAACAGCACACGAAGAACAAAAGCAAATGAATGCACAGTCTGTTCCACTTATGCATGAAAAGAAAGACTTTCCGCTGCTACATAATTGAAAAAGCGTCCATTGGTTGAACAGTTGTAACTGTGTAGAGTGACCTCTGGAATTGTTATATTTCAATATCCTTTTGTTCAGGTCAACAACATTCCACTCTAGTCTGCATTAATGTGATGAGAAACAAGCTACGTAAAAAAAAAGAACATACAAGCACATATTGTTTTGCCTTCAAAACTAGAAACATCACTAGATTTCGATTCAAAGATTCCCTTAATAACACTCTAGCCAATTATTTCTTTTTGGTCAGAGTAAAAATCGAGCTCAAGGAAAAGTTTGCATACTGTTAGACAAATCTTTTTGTCTAGCACATTTACTGCAGGATGTGAGTCCACACTAATGGTTGACCTCATAAACAAGGATATGTTAATGTCTTAGTACAGGGGTGTGCAAACATTTCCCCCTGTGACCCCCTGTCTGCACTCCTCCTCCCCCCCCCTCACCTTGTCTCCGGCGTCAAATGATGACGCTGAGTCATTTGATGCCGCGATGCCAAAGACAAGGGAAGTTGCAGATGCCTCACACGATCCCCAGGTATTTAATTTAAATGCATTGGGAAGAGCGCGTGGCCCTGTAACCGGCGCGCCCCCTCTGGAACATCTCACATCGTCCCCAAGTTTGAGCAACCCTGTATTATGATACTGAATTTATGGCTGTTACAGTTCTTAATGGAGATCTTAAAGAAGTGTCAGGAGTACTGTTTAACACTATGTCTGGCTACTGTTCTACTACCCTGCGGCTCAATGTAGGACTCAGGTTAGGAGAAGGGGGAGTCTTCCCTATGTCGTGTCATACTTAGAGGGGTGACTCCATGTTTCGATTTTGGGGTGGTGGTGGTGACAACCCTCTATAAACCTCACAAAATCCCTGGGGTCTAGCAGTAGTCATTCTTTTTGCAGCCAAGGGGCAGGGTGTCCTACTTTTATGTTATGGGTGGGGTTTAGAGTTAGGTGTAGGGTTAGAATTAGGGTAAGAAATAATGCTAACATCAGAGTTATGTTTAGAAATAGAATTAGGGTTAGGATTTGGGGCCGCGTTAGAATTTGAAAACGGGTTAGTGTTTTGTAGTGAGTTAGGTTTTGTTTAAGATTAGAGTTTACATTTTGGAGGAGAGTATTGGTGTAGCACTAGTGTTACGGTTAATGTTTTATACTGTTGTAGTGCTACAGGTAATATGTTGGGCTCTGGTTGGTGTTTCTGGAGATTTGGCGTGTGATTGCACCTTTACAAATAGTTTGATCAAAAAAACATTAGCACCCATTGAAATGAAAATGAACCACTGGCATTGACGTGTCCAAAACATGTTTATCTAATTGAGCTTTTTTTCACAAGAACATAATGTTTTTAAAGTACATTTTTTAAACATGGTAAGCTGAGACATTGGAAGGTTTGATTTCAAACGACTCTCTTTTGTGGTGTATTACAATGTGCTGACCAGGAGTTTGCTGTCAGGCTGTGCTCACCACAAACGAGGCGGGACCACTGTACCGAGGTGGGAAAAGATATTACACCACCCACAGCCATGAGGGCTCGTCTTGAGTGTAGAATAGTCTGGATATCCGGGCCAGAGCAGGAGAGGTACGGGTAGTAGTGGGTACTGTTAGCCAAGTCCGGGGTTAGAGAGAGAGACGTAGTCGTATTACCGTAAGCGAAGATCGGGAGTGGAGAGAGAGGAGTAGTCGTATTGCCGTATGCAAAGGTCGGATGCCAGAGGTGCGGAGAAGTCGAGGAGGAAGCCGGTTCGGTACACAAGGACGGGACTGCAAGACAAGACAGGACTAGGGAGGCAGAGCGTGATGAGAACAGCAACTGGTTCTATGCTCAACCAAAAGTGCAGTGGCACAGCTGAGCATATGTAGGTGACAGGGTCCAATGGGAGAACGGCAGTGTGGAGGTGTGTGCCAGGTAAGCCAGTGATAGGAGGTAGGTGAGCAGATCAGGTGAGCTCCCTGGGGTGGAGCTTGAGTGGAGCATGCGTGCACGCTTGCGCGTGTCTGCTGTGCTTGGGGCAGTATGTCTTTAAGAGGCAGGAGTGGGTGCACGCGCGTGCGCGCGCCAGAGTATTGCCGGGACTGCGGAGGCAGGAGCAGGGAGAGCCGGAAGAATAAGCGGGGAGTGTGCCGAGGGTGGCGCGGCTCCCTAAGCCTTACATTTGCACAGGCAAAGCCCCCTATATCTTATCTTTATTAGCTCTCCAGGACAGACAGGGTGGACGAGAGGTTGAGTAACACCTGACTGACAAACCCTCACCACTTCAGATGTCCACATAAAAAGAAAAAAATTAATTTCCAAGCATTTGAAAAATATCCAAATGTTTGTTTTAAGCATGATTATTGTTATTTATTGAAGACAATTACATTATTAAGGTTTAATCTGGCCAAGCATTTTTTCTTCATTTCCATTGAATCTTTGTGGAGCTTTTTTGAAAGACAAACCCAGTTTTTATTGCGCAAAGAGCCATGTTGTTGTTCTAAGAGGTACAGTAACGTACACCACAGCCCATTCAAGCAAAAGGTTTTAAGTGCCTTAGTACTGGTTAGTAAATATGGCCCCAAGTCTCCATTCTTTAACCCTTTAAGTGCTGGAGGAGTCGTGGCATCTGAATGCCACGGCCCTTCCAGCATAGTCAGTCCTCCGTTTCATTACTGGTTAGTTTGTGTCCTGAGCTCCATGGGAACACAGAATGTGATCTAAGCTAAACAAAACACCCAACCTGGGCATGACGTAGTCATAATGTCATATGGCACTCGTAGTGCCCACCCCATAATGTAGTAACTACCTCTTGGGGTACCCAAAGGATTATTGTCTGTGAGGGGCTGTCTGGATAAGCGTGACCTGGGCCGCCGACAGGGTGGGACAGCCGGGATACGTGTCCCAGGCCCGGTGTCTGCGAGGGGCACGACTAGCAGGTGCTGCAAGTTGGGCCTGACCAGAGGGCCCGGCTCCTGGCCCTCTCACAGTAGGGCTGCAGCTCTCCCTCAGCTGCAGACCTCCTCACTCTGTCCCACGCCGGGCCCTCTGACATCAGCATGCGCGGGGCCTCCATCTCATGCCGGTGTGCACTGGCTTTTTTATATCTATTGGGGTTTTTTTATATGCATTGGGGCTTTTAATATGCATTGGGTTTTTTTTTTTTATATGCCTTGTTTTTTTTATATATTTTTTGTAACTTAAAATGTATTGTAATTCAACATAGTATACATAGACATCATTACATTACAATTTCTGGAATTAAACAAAATTAGGGGGGGGGCACATCTGGGAAGGGGGGGGGGCTGGTTACCTTCTTCTGCTAGATTGGTCCAACCTTTATTGCCCCCGCACAGTCACGGCTTCCTCTATTGTGATAAAGACTTCAGATTTAGCCCTCTATTAGCCAGCTTTGGATTGTACATCAGAGGAGAACGCATCTACATCTATCATAGCAAAATTGTGGTCATACTCACTCCCGGGAAGTTTGATTGAGCTAACCATGGTTGCCAAACTTTCTGAAATTTAGAACCGGTATCATTGACCAGGCTTGTCAATTTCTCTATTTGACAGACAACCCAAATGCTATTACAAATTTTAGAAATGTGTGGGATATCTTTTTGTTTCCATAGTGCTGCAATCTCGCATCTCGTTGCAGTTGCAAAATGGGCAACCAGTTTACTTTTGGATCTGTATAAACCTTGCACTGATCTATTTAGAAGGAATAACCAAGGATCCATAGGTATATCAAGGCCCAATATTCTCTGTAGCCAATTCTTCATTCCCCCCCCCCCAGAGGGATACTATTTGAGGACAAGACCACAGCATATGCAATAAATGTGTCTGTTCTCTGCAGTTTTTTGGACACATTGGAGAGTATCTGGGGTACATTTGGAAAGCTTAACCAGCTTGAGATACCACCTTATTATAACTTGATTATAATAAGTATAACTTATTATAACTTACAAATTGAACTCTTAGCCACTGACTCAAATATTTCATTCCAGTCCTCTTCCTCCATCTAGAACCTCACCCGAGTCAGCCTCCCATTGGTTCATATACTGCAATTTCTGTGTAAACTCTGGACCGTGAGGCCGAGGTGGGGATATAGGAACACAGAGCTGAGGCCGCGAGATTGCATTCAGAATGCAGAGTCGTAGCCGGGTCAGGGTTGGTGAAGGGAGGATCGTAGTATAACTTGCCGTGGTCGAGGATTGGAGAAGGTATGGATCGTTGGGGTGACTAGCCGTAGTCGAGGGTTGGAGAGAGTCAGCATCATTGTAGAGAAAAGCCAAGGTTCCATTGAACTGCAAGATAAAACACAGCAAAGCAGGCAAGGGAAGGCAAGGCAGGACAGGACAGGCGATATAAAGTGCTTGCGACCAGCATATCGTCACAAGAAAAGAATATCTATGCTCAGCCAAAGTGCAGCAGCAATAGCTGAGCATATAAAAGGAGAGCAGCCAATAACTGAGTACAGCAGCAGAAGCTGCTGCAAGAATCAGCCCCCTGATTCGTTGCTGAGTGACCTCAGCACAGCAGGCGCCGATGAAGAAAAGCAGCAGTCAGTTAGTGTTAAACTCTGGAGTGGATTCTGCTGCTGATCTCGGGGGTGATTCCTGCGCCTGATCCTCACATTAACCACCCCCTTCAGGAGCGACCTCTGGGCGCTCCAGGCACGGCTTCGAGGGGTATCTCCTTTGAAAAGCCTGTACCAGACGTGGAGCGTGAAATCGATCCTTGGGGATACAAGTACGTTCTTCAGGGCCAAAGCCCTTCCAATGAACAAGGTACTGAATGTTTCCTCTGGACAGTCTGGAGTCCAGGATCGTCTGCACCTCGAACTCCTGCTGTCCTTCCACTAGGAGAGGTTCCGGAGGAGGCGTGGGCACAGGAGACCTGGGATCCTGTACAAAGGTTTTTAATAAGAAGACATAGATAACTTCGCTGAGGATGCCTATAGGCGTATGTTTTTAGTAGACAGCTATACTTTGTCACTGGAATGGTATACTGCCCTGTCCCGACGATGCCAATCGCCTGTGTTTTTTGTGTGGTTACTGCCCTCTGCAGATTTCTCTGAGTCTTCCCCCATAGTTCCTGTAGCTGCTGTATCCGGTTATCCATGGCAGGGACTCCGGATGCAGTTCCTCGGGAGGGAAGAGCAGAGAGATTGGAACCAAAGTTAACGAAGAAGGGTGACTTCTGTTATGACACGCTCCGCAAGTTATTATGGGAGAATTCCATGGCCCATTTATGGTCCATGGCCAGAGGTCAGCCCAGTCATCTTGGGTCTCAGACACAAAACAACGGATAAATTGTTCAAGAGACTGGTTCGTTCGCTCTGTTTGTCTATTAGACTGGGGATGGTACGCAGAAGAAAAGTTCAATTCTACGCCCAGCTGCTGGCAGAAGGCCCTCCAGAATTTAGAGATAAACTGCGAACCCCGATCCAACATGATGACTTGAGGAGCTCCATGAAGTCACAGATGAAGATCTCAGAAAGCTTGGCGGCATTAGGTAGTCCCTTCAGGGAAATGAAGTGAGCCTGTTTGAAAAAGCGATCTTCAACCACCAGGATCATAGTCATACCCTTAGATAAGGGAAGCTCCACCAGAAAGTCCATACACATGGCCGATCCAGAATCGGGAGAGGTTGTAATAACCCGGTAGGTCGATTCCTGGGTGTTTGGGTCCAGGCGCACACAGGACAAGCGGCTACAAAGGCTTTAGTATCCTTCCGAAACCCAGGCCACTAGAATTTTCGTTCCAGTAGTTCGATGGTCTTCCTTTCACCCGGATGACAAGAAGTTTTGGAACTGTGTCCCCATTCCAATACCTTTCTTTGGAAGGCTGGTGAGATGAAAAGGCATTCTTCTGGAACCACAAGGTCCTCTGGGATTTGGGTTTGATCCTGAACGATGTCGTCTTGGGAGTCAAAGGTAGCCGCTGAGATGATGCATGAAGATGGAAGAATAGGTTTGTCATGATCCTCCGCAGTATCATCGACCAAGAATTGACGGGAAATAGCGTCCGCCTTCACGTTTTTGAAGCTTGGTAAGTAAAAGATGATGAAGTTAAATCGAGAAAAGAAATAACACCCACCACGCGTGTCGTGACCCCAATCAGCGGGCTCCCTCAATGTACAAAAGGTTTTTGTGATCTGTGAGTATGGTCACTGGATTTTCCTTCCTTTCCAACAAGTGCCTCCATTCCTGTAAAGCCATCTTTATGGCCAAAAGATCCCAATTGCCCACATCATAGTTCCGTTCGCCTGGGGGAAATCTTTTGGAGAAAAATTTAATTTACTTCAAGAGTGAAGGGTTTATTTATATTTTTATTTATAATTTTTTTTTTACCAGGAAGTAATACATTGAGAGTTACCTCTCGTTTTCAAGTATGTCCTGGGCACAGAGTTATAAAAAAATACATGTTACATTAAAAGAATAGGGTTATACAGTCAATTCACAGACATTTCATGGACAGATAGAGTTGGAAAATAGGGTACAGGGGATAAAGGGCTTGTGAGTTTCAGAATGAAATAGAGCAGCTTTAACATCACTTTAACATCAGCGAACAGCAGCAAACGGCTCACACCCTTTGGCTGCCCTTCGGCTGTGCAAAGGCTGTCCACCTTTGGGGCAACGCAGATGTTTATTGATGAGGTTGAGTTTCAATGCAGCTGTCAACACACGCTGTGTTCTTTGTGTCCTGTTGGCTCATTAACATTCCAGTGGGTTGGGTTGACATTCTACAAAGTACAAGCAAATGTTAACTCTTAGTACTCTGGTCCTGTGCAGAGGGGAGCAGCTCTTGGGGAGCCCCATCAGACTGTCTGCCTTTGGGGCAACACAGATGAACACTCAGGTGATTGAGATTCAATGCATCAGTGAACACAAAGTTCTTTGTGCCCTCTTGGTTCATTAACATTCCAGTGGAATAGAGCGGGATCTGGATTTACCAGAACTGGGCCGGAGGCAAAGGCTGTCTTTAGTTTATCAAATGCATTAACCGCTTCCACAGACCATTTAGAAGGATCCTCTTCCTTTTTGGTTAAGGCAGTGATGGGCGCCAGAATGGAAGAAAAGTTCTGAATAAATAGGCGGAAATAATTAGCATATCCCAGAAACCGCTGGACCACCTACAGGCTGATGCTGATCTCTGGCCGCCAAAAGATTTGTTCGTGGAAATCCCGTATTCCTGCTTCCCCGGGTGACCCGCCTTCTTGGAGTTATGATTAAGAACCAAACTGATTTCAGGTTCTAGGAGGCTAAGCAACCAGGTAGGTGTATAAGTGGATATAGTATATACACAGAGCCTATACACTTGGGTTTCAGAAGATAATTGATGCAGCTGAATAGTTCATATTGATAAGTGGAGGGCAGGAGGAGATATCTAAAGGGAGGGGATATGTTAGGCAAATGCCCTTACCCGTGTCTCCATATATGTCGGTGTAGAGTAGCCTGTACTCACTAGTATTCACCATCCTGCAACTCCTTGAGACTGGCGCTGGCTGTACACACGCTGCTCGACTACATGTGTCCTTCACTTTACGCCCGATGGTGTCCCTTCGATCATGTAGGTAAACGGAACAAAAATAGATCACGGTGACTGCTGCTCCATAAACAAAAAGGGGAAAACTCACCAGCAAGAGGTAACTAAAAACACTTCATTGGGACTACATAAAAAACATGTTTACACAGAAAAAACTCTCCTCCCACGCGTTTCACACCCCTTAAGAGCGCTTTTTCAAGGAGGAGAGTGGAAGGAGAGTTTTTAATTACCTCTTGCTGGTGAGTTTTCACCTTTTTGTTTATGGAGCAACAGTAAATTAAAGTTGTACTTACTCCTGCCAGGATGAAGGTGGCCCTCATCCTCATCTCCATCCTCGTCCTCCATGGGCAGCAACATTAAAATAAAAAAAAACTAACTACTTGCCACTAAACCCTTAATTACCTTAAATAAAAGCCATCATTTGCCCAAAATGCATTGCTTGTCACTGTGCTTATCTACACCCTAAATGGGACATAGATAAACACATTGGCAGTCAATGGGAATCCTAAAAAAAAAAATGACACAACAAAATAAAATACAATCAATGTGTTTCTTACCTTTGCCGGGATTCACCCTCATCACCCTACTGCTGCACCAGCTCTTGACCCATGACGCAATGCTCCTTATCACCATGATGCACAGAAGTCCATGATCCTCTATTGATTGTAGAGGAGGCCCGGCTGAGTAATCTTCTTACCTTTCTTCCTACTTTTCTTCTTTCTTCTCTCCTTTGTAATCCAATTGTTCCAGTTGATGTTGATTCAACAACTTTTTGTGCTCAAATGAGACGGGACAGGCCTTATATTAGGCCTGTGACGTCACATTTGACTGTCAAATGGTACACTTCCAATCCAATTGGTTGGTGAACCATGTGACAGCTTCCATTTTTTTAAGGATGTGACTTTATCTTAAAGGGAGGGAAGACAGCCAATCAGGTAGCATATGCTTCCCTCCCTTTAAGATTATGTCACTTAAGCAAAAACAAAATGGAAGCCATCACATGGTACACCCACCAATTGGATTGGTAGATATACCATGTGATGCCTTTCCTTTTTTTGGAGTGATGTGACATCAAAAAGGGAGGGAGGCATGCTACCTGATTGGCTATCTTCCCTCCATTTTTAATGTCACATCACTCCAAAAAAGGAAAGGCATCACATGGTATATCTACCAATCCAATTGTCAAATGCTTGTTTTTATTTCACTGTGATGTATTTTATTTGGTGCTTGTTTTTTTTTTAGGTTGCCCATTCATTGCCATTGTTTCAATCCATGCCCATATTGTGGGCATGGTTTACCACAGTAACAATCAATGGCGGGGGTTAACCCCTTAATTACTGTAGCGTTACTAACCACTAAGGTAATTAAGGGGTTAGTGGCCAGTAGCTACTTTTTTTTCTTTTAATGTTGCTGCCCATGGAAGATAAGGCGGACGGAGATGAGGACAAGTGCGGCCCTCATCCTGGCAGGGGTAAGTACAACTTGAATTTACTTTACGCTGGCTGAATAATGTTTTATTTTTAATGGGAATGCGCTATTATCCAGATCTAGATAATAGGGATTTTGACCATAACGGTACTGCAAGCATGTCAAACTCGCGGCATGCGGCCCACAACGAATATCTTTGTGGCCCAGCCAATATAACCAGTGTTTCGACAAATCCAGTCGCCCACAGACCCAGGGCAACTGGATTTGGCTCCGGGGCAACTGGATTTGGCCGCCCCAAGCTGCGCACGCTGTTCTTTGTTTTTTCCCTGCTCGCGCGCTGGAAAAAAAAAAAGTCCCCTTACCTGCTTTGTGATTGGCGCGGCAGCCAGGCTCCATATGAGCACCACGCGCATCACGATCGGCCATTTTCCCTGGTGATCTTCCGTGAAGAAGTAAGTGCTCCCTCTGTCTCCCGCACTCCCCATGGCTCCAGCCCCCCCCCGCAGCCCCCTCCCCCGCACCCCATCTGCCTCACCATGCCGCCTTCTGCACTCCTCATGGCTCCAGCGGCCCCCTCCCCGCGGCCCCCTCCCGACTCACCATGCCACCACTACTGCCTCACCATGCCGCCTCCTGCACTACCCTTGGCTCCAGTGGCCCCCCTCCCCCCGCACACCATCTGCCTCACCCTCCCCGCACCCCATCTGCCTCACCATGCCGCCACTACTGCCTCACCATGCAACCTCCTGCACTCCCCATGGCTTCTGCCCCTATGTCACCCACCCGGCCTCCCCCAGTCACCCCATCACCCCCTCCCCCAGTCACCCCATCACCCACTCCCTCAGTCACCCCCTCTCTGTCTGTCACTCCCTCCCCCAGTCACCCCATCACCCCCTCCCCCAGTCACCCCATCACCCCCTCCCTGTCTGTCACCCCCTCCCCCAGTCACCCCGTCACCCTCTCTCTGTCTGTCACCCCCTCCCCCAGTCACCCCATCACCCACTCTGTCTGTCACCCCCTCCCCAGTCACCCCATCACCCCCTCCCCCAGTCACCCCGTCACTCCCTCCCCCAGTCACCCCGTCACCCCCTCCCCCAGTCACCCCGTCACCCCCTCCCCCAGTCACCCCATCACCCCCTCCCCCAGTCACCCCGTCACCCCCTCTGTCTGTCACCCCCTCCCCCAGTCACCCCATCACCCCCTCTGTCTGTCACCCCCTCCCCCAGTCACCCCATCACCCACTCTCTGTCACCCCTCCCCCAGTCACCCCATCACCCCGTCACCCCCCTCCCCCAGTCACCCCATCACCCCCTCCCCCAGTCACCCCGTCACCCCCTCCCCCAGTCACCCCGTGACCCCCTCCCCCAGTCACCCCGTCACCGCCTCTGTCTGTCACCCCCTCCCCCAGTCACTCCCTCTGTCTGTCACCCCTCCCCCAGTCACCGCATCACGCCCTCTGTCTGTCACCCCCTCCCCCAGTCACCCTGTCACCCCCTCTCTGTCTGTCACCCCCTCCCCCAGTCACCCCGTCACCCCCTCCCCCAGTCACCCGTCCCCCCTTCTTCATCTGTCACCCTCTCCCCCAGTCACCCCCTCTCTGTCTGTCACCCCCCTCTCTGTCTGTCACCCTGTCCCCCCCTCTCTGTCTGTCACCCCCTCCCCCAGTCACCCCATCAACCCCTCCCCCAGTCACCCCCTCCCCCAGTCACCCCGTCACCTCCTCCCCAAGTCACCCCCTCCCCCAGTCACCCCGTCACCTCCTCCCCCAGTCACCCCGTCACCCTGTCACCCCCTCCCCCAGTCACTCTGTCACCCCCTCCCCCAGTCACCCCGTCACCCCCTCTCTGTCTGTCACCCCCTCCCCAGTCACCCCCTCCCCCAGTCACCCCGTCATCCCCTCCCCAGTCAACCCGTCACCCCCTCCCCCAGTCAACCCGTCACCCCCTCCCCCAGTCACCCCCTCCCCCAGTCACCCCCTCTCTGTCTGTCACCCCCCTCCCCCAGTCACCCCGTCACCCCCTCCCCCAGTCACCCTGTCACCCCGTCCCCCAGTCACCCCATCACCCCCTCTCTGTCACCCCCTCCCCCAGTCACCCCGTCACACCCTTCCCCAGTCACCCCGTCACCCCCTCCCCCAGTCACCCCCTCCCCCAGTCACCCCGTCACCCCCTCTCTGTCTGTCAACCTCCCCCAGTCACCCAGTCACCACATCACCCCCTCTCTATCTGTCACGCCCTCCCCCAGTCACCCCGTCACCCCCTCCCCCAGTCACCCCGTCACCCCCTCTGTCTGTCAACCTCCCCCAGTCACCCAGTCACCACATCACCCCCTCTCTATCTGTCACGCCCTCCCCCAGTCACCCCGTCACCCCCTCCCCCAGTCACCCCTTCCCCCAGTCACCCCGTCACCCCCTCTGTCTGTCACCCCCCTCCCCCAGTCACCCCGTCCCCCCTCTCTGTCTGTCACCCCCTCCCCCAGTCACCCTGTCACCCCCTCACCCAGTCACCCCATCACCCCCTCCCTGAGTCACCCCGTCACCCCCCTCCCCAGTCACCCCGTCACCCTCCCCAGTCACCCCGTCACAATCCCCAGTCACCCCGTCACCCTCTCCCCGTCACCCCTCTCCCCCAGTCACCCTCTCCCCCAGTCACCCCGTCACCCACTCTCTGTCTGTCACCCCCTCCCCCAGTCACCCCGTCACCCCCTCCCCCAGTCACCCCGTCCCCCCTTCACCCCCTCCCCCAGTCACCCCGTCACCCCCTCTCTGTCTGTCACCCCCTCCCCCAGTCACCCCCTCCCCCAGTCACCCCATCACCCCCTCCCCCAGTCACTCCCTCCCCCAGTCACCCCGTCACCCCCTCCCCCAGTCACACCGTCACCCCCTCCCCCAGTCACCCCCACCCCCAGTCACCCCGTCACCCCCTCCCCCAGTCACCCCATCACCCCCTCCCCCAGTCACCCCGTCACCCCCTCCCCCAGTCACACCGTCACCCCCTCCCCCAGTCACCCCCTCCCCCAGTCACCCCCTCCCCCAGTCACCCCGTCACCCCCCTCCCCCAGTCACCCCATCACCCCCTCCCCCGGTCACCCCCTCCTCCAGTCATCCTGTCACCCCCTTCCCCAGTCACCCCCTCCCCCAGTCCCCCATCACCCCCTCCCCCAGTCCCCCCCTCCCCCAGTCACCCCGTCCCCCAGTCACCCCGTCCCCCCCTCCCCCAGTCACCCCATCCCCCAGTCACCCCGTCACCCCCTTCCCCAGTCACCCATGGTCACCCCCTCCCCCAGTCACCCTGTCACCCCCTCTCTGTCTGTCACCCCCTCCCCCTGTCACCCCGTCACCCCATCCCCCAGTCACCCCCTCCCCCAGTCACCCCGTCACCCCCTCCCCCAGTCACCCCCTCTCTGTCACCCCCTCCCCCAGTCACCACCTCTCTGTCTGTCACCCCGTCACCCCCTCCCCAAGTCACCCCATCACCCCGTACCCCCCTCCTCCAGTCACCCCCTCCCCCAGTCACCCCCTCCCCCAGTCACCCCATCACCCCCTCCCCCAGTCCCCCCCTCTCTGTCTGTCACCCCGTCACCCTGTAACCCCCTCCCCCAGTCCCCCCTCTCTGTCACCCCCCTCCCCCAGTCCCCCCCTCTCTGTCTGTCACCCCCTCCCCCAGTCCCCCCTCTCTGTCTGTCACCCCGTCCCCCAGTCCCCCCTCTCTGTCTGTCACCCCCTCCCCAAGTCCCCCCTCTCTGTCTGTCACCCCCTCCCCCAGTCACCCCCTCTCTGTCTGTCACCCCCTCCCCCAGTCACCCCCTTTCTGTCTGTCACCCTGTCCCTCCCTCCCCCAGTCACCCCCTCCCCAAGTCACCCCGTCACCCCTCCCCCAGTCACCCCCTCCCCCAGTCACCCCCTCCCCCCATGGTCACCCCCTCCCCCAGTCACCCCCTCCCCCAGTCACCCCGTCACCCCCTCCCCCAGTCACCCCATCACCCCCTCCCCCAGTCCCCCATGGTCACCCCCTCTCCCAGTCACCCTGTCACCCCCTCTCTGTCTGTCACCCCCCTCCCCCAGTCACCCCGTCACCCCCTCCCCCAGTCACCCCTTCCCCCAGTCACCCTGTCCCCCAGTCACCCCCTCCCCCAGTCACCCCCTCCTCCCTCCCCCAGTCACCACATCCCCCAGTCACCCCCTCCCCATCACCCCGTCCCCCCTCTGTCTGTCACCCCCCTCCCCCAGTTACCCCCTCTCTCTGTCACTCCCTCCCCCAGTCACCCCCTCCCCCAGTCACCCCATCCCCCCCTCCCCAGTCACCCCCTCCCCAAGTCACCCCCTCCCCCGTCACCCCCTCCCACAGTCACCCCATCACCTCCTCCCCAAGTCACCCCATCACCCCCTCCCCCAGTCACCCCATCCCCTCCTCCCCCAGTCACCCCATCCCCCAGTCACCCCATCCCCCAGTCACCCCGTCACCCCTCCCCCAGTCACCCCCTCCCCCGTCACCCCTCCCCCAGTCACCCTGTCACCCCATCCCCCCCTCCCCAAGTCACCCCGTCACCCCCTCCCCCAGTCACCCCCTCCACCTGTCACCCCATCACTCCGTCACCCCCTCCACCCGTCACCCCATCACCCCCTCCCCCCGTCACCCCCAGTCACCCCATCCCCCCCTCCCCCAGTCACCCAGTCACCCCCTCCCCCAGTCACCCCATCACCCCCTCCCCAAGTCACCCAGTCACCCCCTCCCCATCACCCCGTCCCCCCTCCTCCAGTCACCCCCTCCCCCAGTCACCCCGTCACCCCCTCCCCCAGTCACCCCCTTCCCCAGTCACCCTGTCCCCCCTCCATAAGTCACCCTGTCACCCCATCCCCCCCTCCCCAAGTCACCCCGTCACCCCCTCCCCCAGTCACCCCCTCCACCTGTCACCCCATCACCCCGTCACCCCCAGTCACCCCCTCCACCCGTCACCCCGTCACCCCCTCCCCCCGTCACCCCCAGTCACCCCATCCCCCCCTCCCCCAGTCACCCCGTCCCCCCGTCCCCTCTCCCCCAGTCACCCCTACCCCCCTCCCCCAGACCCCCCTCTGTCTGTCACCCCCTCCCCCAGTCCCCCCCTCTCTGTCTCTCACCCCGTCACCCCTCCCCCAGTCCCCCCTCTCTGTCTGTCACCCCCTCCCCCAGTCCCCCCCCTATCTGTCTGTCACCCCCTCCCCAGTCCCCCCCTCTCTGTCTGTCACCCCCTCCCCCAGTCCCCCCCTCTCTGTCTGTCACCCCCCTCCCCCAGTCCCCCCTCTCTGTCTGTCACCCCCTCCCCCCCTCTCTGTCACCCCCGCTCTGTCTCACACGCTCTGTCTCACACGCTCTGTCTCACACGCTCTGTCTCACACGCTCTGTCTCACACGCTCTGTCTCACACGCTCTGTCTCACACGCTCTGTCTCACACGCTCTGTCTCACACGCTCTGTCTCACACGCTCTGTCTCACACGCTCTGTCTCACACGCTCTGTCTCACACGCTCTGTCTCACACGCTCTGTCTCACACGCTCTGTCTCACACGCTCTGTCTCACACGCTCTGTCTCACACTCTCTGTCTCACACTCTCTGTCTCACACTCTCTGTCTCACACTCTCTGTCTCACACTCTCTGTCTCACACTCTCTGTCTCACACTCTCTGTCTCACACTCTGGATATTTTATTTACCCTGTATATCTTAACTGCCCTATACTACACCGAAATAAACTATACTGCTTTCTTCCAGATCTGACTCAAACTTCACACGGGAGACATAGGAATCCCCCCTAACCCAGAAGACAGGTATGGAACACCTCCCCTCCAAAATATAGCATTGCGGGAATGAGGGTACCTGGACATCGAGGGACTGCGGATCAGGTAAGATCCCAGGCGGGATTGCTGCTTTAGATATTGTGAAGCGGGGGCATCCAGGCACTGGTTCAGGAAACTAGTCATTCACATCTGGATTTTTTTTTCCAGATCGGGGACACACACACACACACACACACGTAACAAGGACTAATTGTAGATACATAGCAGAGAAGAAATGCCAAGTGTCAGGAAGAAAACATTCATTTTATCGTTGTTCTTGTTCTTTTTTTATACTGTACTTTTCAAAATAAACCTACGTTTCTATGAAAATTTAAGTATTTGTTTTTTTGTGGCCCACATAAACTTAAACCTTGTTTATTTGGCCCGTGTTAGCCTTTGAGTTTGACATGCTTGCTGTACTGTATGTGTTGGGTAGGGGGGTTTGTTGGGTTTAGAAGGTTGTAGGGTACCCATTCATATCTAATGGGGTTATCTTTGCTCCGATTGAGGGCATAGGTAACCACACTGTCAATCAATGGGTGTATTGGCTAGTATTGGTGTTTGTATTGTATTTTAATGTTTATTGGGGGTAGAGGGAGTGGGTGGTATTTGGTCTGTGGTGGGTGTTTATGCCTACCGGGTTCATAGTGGGAGGGGTTAACCCCTTCATTACCTTAGCGGTAGTAACCACTAAGGTAATGAAGGAGTTAACTCCTCCCGTAACCCTTCCGGTAGGCCTAAATACCCACCCCAGACTAAATACCACATTCACCAACCCCCTCTACCCCCAATAAACCGGGCACTGGTATTTAACCCTTTCATTACCTTAGCGGTTAGCCGCTAAGGTAATGAAGCTGCCTGAAAATGTATTTTTATTACATAGGGGTGAAGAAGGGGGTCTCTGGAGCTGTAATAATGTCGGTCAGCCCTGGAGACACCCAGCTTCAATCTGATGTACAGTAGTAAAAATAAAACATTTCTTCAGAGTCACATCGGGGATCCAATCTCGCCACTTTTCAGGTGGCGAGATCAGAACCTGCGAGTTGCAGCCGCGATGTTAATCTTGGAGCTACTAGAACAGTTCAATTTGGCCAAAAAAGTGAGTTTGACCTCCCGCACAGTTTGTCTGTGTGGGAGCGCGACCGATCGGCAAGAAGAACTTCTCAAGCAAGTTTGGCATGTTATCGAAGCTTTCTGAATAGCTATACTTGCAAACTCTATACTCTAAACAGCTATACCTCCTGCACTAAAACACACCCCTACAAATCATCCTCACACATCCTCTTTCTATCCATGCTTCTCCTCCTTGCTTCTGGGGATATCTCTCCCAATCCTGGTCCCTGCCTTATTTCTACTTGCTCTCGTCCTCGCCTCCCACATACAACTTCTACTCCTTCTGGTGTTAACCCCTCCAACCTCATACCCATCCCCTGCCACCCTCCCTCCTCTCTCCCTTTCTCCTGTGCCCTTTGGAATGCCCGCTCCCTCTCTAACAAGTTCCTCTCTGTGCATGACTTCTTTCTCTCTCACTCCCTGCTTCTCTTTGCTATAACTGAGACCTGGCTCACTCAGTCTGACTCTGCTCTGGAAGCTGCCCTCTCTTATGGTGGCCTTTCCTTCTCCCACACTCCGCGCCTTGATGGCAGGGGTGGAGGTGTGGGGCTCCTGCTCTCCTCTCTCTGCCGTTACCGAACCCTTCCTATTCCTCCCTCTCTTGCTTTTCCCTCCTTTGAGGCTCACACTGTCCAGATTTTCTCTCCTCTCCCTGTTCATGTGGCGGTCATCTATCGCCCACCTACCTCTACTCATCCCCCTTCTGCCTTTCTCTCTCACTTTGAATCCTGGCTCTCTTTCTTCCTCTCCTCAGACTCCCCTGTTCTTCTCCTTGGGGACTTCAATTGCCACATTGATGACCCCTCTCTCCCTTGGGCTTCCCGCTTTCTTTCTCTAACCTCTTCTTTTGGCCTTCAACAGTGGACTGCAGCCAGCACCCACAAGGATGGCCACTACTTAGACCTGGTTTTCACTAAAAATTTCTCTCTCTCTGATTTCTCCATTTCCCCTTTTCCTCTCTCTGACCATCACCTCATCTCATTCTCTCTATCTCGCTTCTCAACTTCTCCACCTCCATCTACACCCCGGTTCTGCAGAAACCTGCGCTCTATTCACTTACCTGACTTTGAGTCCACGTTACACTCCTCCCTCTCCTCTCTCAGATCTGCTACAGACCCTGACAAACTGGTCAGGAACTACAACTCTGCCTTGTCCTCCTCTCTTGATCTACATGCCCCGCTTTCTCTCTGCCGCACTCGCCCTTTTAACCCTAGACCCTGGTTAAATTCCCACACGCGCATGCTGCGTTCCTCCACTCGTTCCTCTGAACGCCTCTGGAGGAAATCTCATACTCTCGCAGACTTCCTTCACTACAAATTTATGCTATCCTGTTTCAACTCTGCCCTCTCGCAAGCTAAACAAGCCTACTTTTCTTCACTAATCAACATGCACAAGTCTAACCCACGCCGACTGTTCTCTGTCTTTGATACTCTACTCAAACCACCCTCCGCTGCCTCTCCTTCCTCCATCTCCGCTCAGGACTTTGCTGACTATTTTAAGGAAAAGGTGGAATCCATACGTCAGAACATCCCCTCTGTTTCTTCCTCCCATCCTACACCTCTTCCTAACTCTCCTCCTGCCTTCCTTGACTCTTTTTCCACTGTCTCAGAGGAGGATGTGTCGCTGTTGATCGCCTCTTCTCCCTCTACCACTTGCCCTCTTGACCCCATTCCCTCCCATCTCCTAAAACCTCTGGCTCCTACTATAATCCCTACGCTCACGCACATTTTTAACTCCTCCCTCTGCTCTGGAACCTTTCCATCCTCCTTCAAACATGCAACAGTCATACCATTACTCAAAAACAGCAAGCTTGACCCTACCTGTCTTTCTAACTATCGGCCTGTCTCCCTCCTGCCTTTTGCCTCTAAACTCCTTGAACGTCTTGTATTCGCTCGCTTGCTCCATTTTCTCAACACCTATTCTCTCCTAGACCCTCTACAATCTGGCTTCCGTACTGCTCACTCCACGGAAACAGCCCTCACTAAAATAACTGACGACCTCCATGCTGCCAAAGACAGAGGTCATTACACTCTGCTCATATTACTCGACCTCTCTGCAGCATTTGACACCGTGGACCACCCTCTTCTCCTTCACATTCTCCATACTCTTGGCATTCGGAACAAAGCTCTATCCTGGATCTCATCCTACACTGGCGACACACTTTATTCGAGCTTGGCTAGTCCCACGAATTCGGGTATACCCGGGTGTATTGAGGTTTGTGACTGTTTTCTGCCCGAGTGCATTGAGTTATTTTCCAAGCAGGGATTGAAGCATTTTATTCCCGCTGGCTGCAATACTGCACAGTATATATATATAAACTGCATTACAATTCATGAATTTATGCCATCTGGTAGACACGCGAAGCATTGCAGCCTATTAAATCCTAATCATTATCATTTAACAGATCAGCCGCCCATCAGCCAGGCATGAACCCAGGCTGGGAAGGCAAATGCAACGGGGCTTGTCAGAGGTTAGGAGCGGCGCATTCCAGGTATCTGCCAGGTACATACCGGGTATTTGCTCGAATAAAGTGTGTCGGTGCAGTACCTCTCCCATCGTACTTTCAGTGTCTCTTCTGCTAATACCTCCTCCTCCTCTATTGATCTCTCTGTGGGGGTACCCCAGGGCTCTGTCCTGGGACCTCTTCTCTTTTCTCTGTATACACTCTCTCTAGGTGACCTAATAACATCTTTTGGGTTTAATTATCACCTCTATGCTGACGACACACAAATATATTTCTCAACACCCGACCTTACACCTACTGTACAAACCAAAGTTTCTGAATGTCTCTCTGCTATATCATCCTGGATGGCCCTCCGCCGCCTTAAACTCAACATGGCTAAAACAGAGCTCCTCATACTTCCTCCCAAACCTGGCCCTACTACCTCCTTCCACATTACTGTTGGAACTACGATCATTCACCCAGTAGCCCAAGCACGCTGCCTTGGGGTCACACTCGACTCCTCTCTCACATTTGCCCCTCACATTCAAAACATTTCTAAAACCTGTCGCTTTTTCCTCCGCAATATAACAAAGATACGCCCTTTCCTCTGTTGCTCGACTGCTAAAACTCTGACTCAGGCCCTCATTCTCTCCCGTCTTGATTACTGTAACCTCCTGCTGTCCGGCCTTCCTGCCTCTCACCTGTCTCCCCTACAATCTATCCTTAACGCTGCTGCCAGAATCACTCTACTCTTTCCTAGATCTGTCTCAGCATCTCCCCTCATGAAATCCCTCTCCTGGCTTCCGATCAAATCCCGCATCTCACACTCCATTCTTCTCCTCACTTTTAAAGCTTTACATTCTTCTGCTCCTCCTTACATCTCAGCCCTAATTTCTCGTTATGCACCATCCAGACTCTTGCGTTCTTCTCAAGGATGTCTTCTTTCTACCCCCTTTGTATCTAAAGCCCTCTCCCGCCTTAAACCTTTTTCATTGACTGCCCCTCACCTCTGGAATGCCCTTCCCCTCAGTACCCGACTAGCACCCTCTCTATCCACCTTTAAGACCCACCTTAAGACACACTTGCTTAAAGAAGCATATGAATAGGACTGTGGCTATTCTGAACACATGGCACATAAAGCTTGGCCCCCTGCAGATGCACTTACCAGAACTCCCTCCTACTGTCTCTGTACGTTCTCCCTACCTACCAATTAGACTGTAAGCTCCTCGGAGCAGGGACTCCTCTTCCTTAATGTCTAAAGCACTTATTCCCATGATCTGTTATTTATATTATCTGTTATTTATTGGATTACCACATGTATTACTGCTGTGAAGCGCTATGTACATTAATGGCGCTATATAAATAAAGACATACAATACAATACAATACAACTCATTCCAGTGCCCCAAATTCTCGATATGTCACTTATCGAAGCAACTAGAATGGGCCCCATAGTATTAACCTTGTATAACACATTAATATATTAACCCCTTACTAGGCCAGGTTACCAGCTAGCCGCTTGGGCTACTGAAGGCTTAATATTTGCACATGGATGTTACACATTTTGGGGCCTATGCAGAGAGCAGCGAATTTGAAAAATGGCGAATTTATTAAAAAGTAGCTTTTTTGGAGAGTTTTATTCTCCATATGCAGAAAAGTGCGAATTCTGCTATGTTTAACATGGATGCGTCTGGCGAGTTTAAATTGGCGAGATGCGCGCTTCAGAAACTTGTAAAAACAAATGCGCGCCTTTTTTTTTCTCTTTGCAATGGCCGCGAGCGGCCGCTTCTTGCCAATTTTTTCTGGCGAGGGAAAAAGGAGACAATAGCGCCATTTTATTGGCGCGAACAGCCGCTAGATGCCGTTCGCGGCTCTCTGCATTAGGATATTTGTAAAACTGGCGAGATTGAGGTTTTCGCCAGCCGCGAGGCGAGTTTTACAAATAGAAAAGAAAAATTGGCGCGTTTTTCGGAAATCTCCATTTTCTGCTGTTTTCTGCGCGATTATCTCCAAAAAATGGCGAATTTCGAAATAGCGCTGCTCTCTGCATAGGCCCCTTAATGTTTTATTTGTAGGATGTTAAAGTTGCATGTCAACCCGTTTGGCGTCTGAAAACATTCCATTGCAATGCAATAGTCTCATGCATCAATGGTGTTAAATCATTTTCTACCATATGGTTGTGCTAGAAATTGTATTACATAACGCTATGAAAGAAAAGCGCAATATCTCCAACCATTTCTATGATTTATTGCTTATTTGTATCTATTTAACAACATTTTAGTGTATGCAAATGAGATTAATATCGCTCCCCATTTATGCATAAATAATTATAAGTGAATACAATTCTATAAATTATCACCACTTTCTTATTTCTTAATAATGCCAAATTTTAAGTCAGCTATCATAACCTTTATCGTATATGCCCTTAGTTTCTCCTTTATCGTCAGAGAATGTATACAGGCATACCCCGCATTAACGTACGCAATGGGACCGGAGCATGTATGTAAAGTGAAAATGTACTTAAAGTGAAGCACTCCCTTTTTCCCACTTATCGATGCATGTACTGTACTGCAATCATCATATACGTGCATAACTGATGTAAATAACACATTTGTAACAGGCTCTATAGTCTCCCCGCTTGTGCACAGCTTCGGTGCAGGTAGGGAGTTCAACTTTGCTGTTCAGGACATGCTGACAGGCGCATGCGTGAGCTGCTGTTTGACTATTGGGCGATATGTACTTACTCGCGAGTGTACTTAAAGTGAGTGTACTTAAAGCGGGGTATGCCTGTATGTATCTGTTGATGTCGCCCGGGTGACTATTATCTTTGATAGCTACAGTGTTATCTCTTTTCCCTTCTTCAGTAACAAGCCCATTTTTGTTTTAGTGCAATTTGGTTTCCATTTTGATCAAGTATCTGGCAGACCCCATTTCACCTTTCCTTGTCAGCAAAAAATGGATTGCCCTTTTATTTATTTGCTTAGTAAGGTACATGGTTCATTTCACTGTAGGCTTTGTCCCATACTGGCAAGGTTCCCAGCTGTACACATGGCAAGTAGTGGCAAAGATATAAAAGCTGGGCGGGCTGCCATGCAGTAGGTAGTATTCATTTTCTCTTATGCCACATTTTCAATGATTTGTCTCACACCGATTGCAAATGTCATTTCCAAGGGCAACTCAGTGGTGAGTGCAAGAGCTGTGATCATGCTGGGGAATTTCTAATATGATAAGTCTTGTAAAAGAGCTGACACTGCTCCATCAGAGTAGATTGCACAAGGACAACATTTCATTGTATATCATACTGTAGTTTGCAGGGTAAACTGAAATAATGTATTTTTTTTTTTAAGACACTTTAGTGATGAGAATTTCTCACGTTTTTGAGGGATGGTTTTGTTTTTTTTTTCATTTTCGCTAAGATTGTACATCGCAGGGTTGCTTTAATGCGGTTGTCGTTAAAAAGACTAGTCAGGATGTCTAGGAACAAATGTGGAAGTCCTTTTGAAGGAGCCATTAGTGTACAGATTGCAGGGTCTTTATCTCAGAAGCCTAATGCGCAACTAAGAGAATAAGAATGTATAGGTCTCAACATGACCTTCTGAATAGTGTTTCCAGACTGCAGCAATTGTTAGCAGTTATTGAATGGAGGGACTTTACCTGTCATATATATATATATATATATATATATATATATATATATATATATATATATATATATATATATCTCAATATTAAAGACAGCGCCTTTCACAGACTACACCCAAATACACGTAGTGACCAGGGGGATCCTGATGACCAAAATAAGACAGCACACCGCAATTGTAGAAAAAAGATGTGTATTAATAACACCCGGCAGCCAACATTTTGGTCCTCGTAGAGGGACCTTCCTCAGGGCGGTGCACAAGTGACTGGTCTGAACACCCATATATACCCCCACCCCCACATGCACAAACACCTGGATCAAATAAAAACATGCAAATCACTGTCCCAGGTACAGCCCATAGACCAATACAAAGCACTGATACTCATATGCACCAATGGACTCACATAATACTGTGTTCGTCATCAGTGGTGGTCTGTGTATGCATCAGCTGGGCAAACATGCCTGATAGTGCGTCACATAACTACCAGAACGCGTTCATAGCAACCCAGAGGGAGCGCGCATACCAGCCGTGACCGCGCCCGTGTAGACGCTAGCATTCCTGAAGTGGCATCTCAGGCAGCTGTTCGCGGTGTGCCGCACATGCGCAACCGCGCATAACAACCCGACAGCGTCTATAGAAACATGAAGGGGATGCGCGCGCAGCCTAAGCACGATCACTGCAGCATGGACCCGCACGCTGGCAATAATAAATATATATTAATCACTCCATGCATAGACACCAAGGCAACATGACATCGCCATAAACTATTGCATGATTATATGGCAAATCTCAGATAGGGTCTGTAAATTAATATTGCACAGCCTATCTAACACAACCAGCACCGATGACATAATGATCACAGTATAAACCAACATAAAAAACTACATAAAAGTGCCTAACCTGGGACTAAAGTGATACATCAAAAAACCAAAGTACAAAAAAACGTGAATCAAAATAAACAGGGAAAGGGAACATAGAAGAAATGCGACATTGCAGCAAAAGGATATTTTTACAAAAAAACAGCTAAGTTTTAAGTCCTCATTTAATCCAAAAGGAGACATGGTTCTCAATTCGTAAATCAATCTCGCCTCCTGTTGAAAAAGCAGTTTATTTCTATCCCCTCTACGTGGTGGTGGCTGCATTTGGAGGATAGGCATACATCGCATAGTCGCCAGGGAATATCTCATTTGTTTAAAATGCCTTGCGACAGGCAGATATTTAAGTTCCGTGTTATCATCAGCATTTAAAAGTGCCTTTCGAATGGTGGAGCGATGTATCGCGATCCGTTCCTTTAACATGCGTGAGGTCTTTCCAATGTAAAGGAGACCGCAGGGGCATTTAATCAAATAAACGACAAAGGGAGATTCGCAATTGAGGAAATGCTTAATTCGAATGCGAGCCCCACTGTGTGGGTGTGCGTAACTGGACCCAACCTGCATGAAACTGCAATTAGTGCATCCATGGCATCGATATGATCCAGGTTTTCTACCGAGCCAAGACTTAGCAGGTGCATATTTATCCACTGGATCCGTTTGAGTAAGCATACCGCCCAGGTTGCGGCCACGCCTGTAGCAAAGTAAAGGGGGGTCTTTGCAGATTTTTCCAATTTGACTGTCATTAGACAGAATATGCCAGTTTTTATGAATACTGAGTTAATTGCGCCCCAATGCAGTGGAAAAGGTACTCACAAAATGGCAACGTTCCTTTGTAGGTTCTTTGATATGTGGCTTTAGTAGTGCCGCTCTGTCAATCCTTCTCACTTTCCGGAGGGCATCATCTATGTCATCCGAGCCATAGCCCCTATCGTGAAAGCGTTGTGCCATATCCAGAAGAGCTGGTTCAACCTCCTGTGGGGTTACTGATTATTCTCTTAACCCTCAGCAATTGAGAAAAAGGAAGCCGTCTCTTAAGCGGCACCGGATGGTGGCTGGTGGCATACAGAAGCGTATTTCTATCCGTATCCTTATGGTAAAGCCTGGTTGCTAGGCCTCCATTGGTCTTATAGATAGTGGTATCCAGAAATGAAATTTCCTCATTGCTGAATTGTGCAGAAAAGCGGATTGTGGACAGAATTTTGTTCAGATATTCGATGAACTCCAAGAGCGCAGGCTCTGATCCATCCCACACGATGAAAATATCATCTATATATCGAAGATATTTCTTGATACAATGTACATGGGGAGCATCATGTAAAATATGAGTGTGCTCATAGATATCCATGAACAAATTTGCATAGACAGGCGCCATGTTAGATCCCATTGCGGTGCCGCTAAGTTGCAAATAGACACTCCTCTCGAATCTGAAATAATTTTTGTTTAAGATGACTTCCATAAGCAATAATAGAAACTCAACAGGTGGACCCGTATGTGTTGGATGGGCATTAAACTTAGCTCTTATAGCTTCCAAACCCTCCTTGTGAGGGATATTGGTATACAAACTGCCAAAATCGAGGGTTACCAGAATGCAATCCATCCTTTCCAATTTGATTTTTCCAATCTCAAGATGAAATCGGTGGTGTCCTTTACATAAGTGCTCATACCAATGACCATCGGCTGAAGGTAAAAGTCCACAAACTGTGAGAGAGGATGACATAAGGACCCTCTTGCGTAAATAATGGGTCTTCCAGGGGTCTTCGTGGTGGACTTATGTTTTTTCTGTAAGGTATAAAGAATTGGCATTCTGGAAAAGGGTTGTGAGAGAAATTTGCCCGTCTTCTGAAATCCAGCTATTTGTGATCCCCATTTGCACAATAGAATCAACTTCCTTCTTGTATTCCACTGTTGGATCCCCTGGTAGGCGTCTGTACGTCATCTCGTTGGCCAACTGATCTTCAATTTCCTGTTTATAATCCACATATTTAAGCAACACTATACCACCTCCTTTGTCCGCTGCGCGAATAATGATGTCCTTATCAAGGTTTCAATCGCACACTTTTCCTCTCGTGTAATGTTATAGAAACCTGTTTTGTTGTTTCTAACATCGCTATTGGTTTCCTTATTCAAGACATTCATAAAGGCTGCAATGCTGTGATTATTAGTTTGCGGATCGAAATTACTGCTGGTCTTAAAAATTCTGGTATCAGTCAAACTGCTGTGAGGAGTTTGCTTTTCTCAAAAAATCCTTAAGTCTCAATTGGCGATGGAATTTATACATATCCACTTCCCAGTTGAAACAATTTTGAATATTGGTTGGAACAAAACTGAGACCTTTCTGGAGAACACTAAGTTGAGCAGTGGAGAGTGTGAGATCAGTAAGGTTATATATTACCGTGCAGGCTTGTGTCCCTGAGATCCTTTGCCTCCCTTGTTTTTGCGGTCTGGATAGCGCCGATTTCCCACCACCCCTCCTGGTTGGTCCCTTACGCCTGTGTCGGGGAGTGGAGGCTTGACGTGACCACTGTTGACTAGGCCTAAAAAATCTGATCCAGAGCCCTCTGTGTTATCTGAGAGGTCAGTGTCACTAGTGGGAAATCAAGACCTGTTAGATGGTTGGGATTTCCTTGCACGTGGTGTATTCCGTCTCTTTCCCCCCCGGCCAGCATTCGGTTCCCCCAGACCAAGAAGCCAGCGATAGACCTTTCGTTCCTTGTAATCAGCAGTAACAAGGCGAAGCTTTTCTTTCTTGTATTTGATAAGGTTATCCTTGTAACTGTCTATTGCTGTCTGAATTTTATCAGTCCAGTTTGTACTAGAATCAGCAGTCAGTGTGTCACCTTGCTTCCCATTGATAGAATCAATTTCCCTTCTGATTTTTGCAATTTCCTTACTGGACTGCTCAATGACCAGTATCCATAAGGTCACTAGAACATTTATTAAGAATGGCAATCCATTTTTTGCAAAAGTCTGGATCATTACGTCCAATGGTTGGCTGATTTCTAATTTCGAAAACCATGAGGAAGTAGCTTTTTTGTGATAGTGTGATAATGTCACTCCGTGGAGAAAGAAATCAACTTCCCATTTTTTAATTTTTAAAAGGTCATTATAAATGTCTACTGGCTTGTCCGGTCCTAATACCGATTCAAATGTTCCGTATAACGAATATTAGCAATCTCTGCGTCACTAAAGCTGGCAGTGTCTGATAAGGTGGTAAAGATCCCTGCAAAGTCTGTGAATTCTTCCATTGAAAAATAGGTCTCAAAACCAATCGTATAAAGTCACTAGCAGCTAAACATTAAATAACCCAACAGATCCGGCTAAGGTCAGGGTAATCACAAAAAATGCATGAGAGGTGCAAAAACTCTTAAAAAATGACAGTCATTGGTATGGCAGTTTGCACTCATGCTTGTCCCATAACATAAGGATATGTACGTAGTGACCAGGGGGATCCTGATGACCAAAATAAGACAGCACACCACAATTGTAGAAAAAAGATGTGATTAAGAACACCCGGCAGCCAACGTTTCGGTCCTCGTAGAGGAACCTTCCTCAGGGCAGTGCACAAGTGACTGGTCTGAACACCCATATATACCCACATCCCCACATGCACAAACACCTGGATCAAATAAAAACATGCAAATCACTGTCCCAGGTACAGCCCATAGACCAATACAAAGCACTGATACTCATATGCACCAATGGACTCACATAATACTGTGTTCGTCATCAGTGGTGGTCTGTGTATGCATCAGCTGGGCAAACATGCCTGATAGTGCGTCACATAACTACCAGAACGCGTTCATAGCAACCCGGAGGGAGCGCGCATACCAGCCGTGACCGCGCCCGTGTAGACGCTGCATTCCTGAAGTGGCATCTCAGGCAGCTGCTCGCGGTGTGCCGCACCTGCGCAACCGCGCATAACAACCCGACAGCGTCTATAGAAACATGAAGGGGATGCGCGCGCAGCCTAAGCACGATCCCTGCAGCATGGACCCGCACGCTTGCAATAATAAATATATATTAATCACTCCATGCATAGACACCAAGGCAACATGACATCACCATAAACTATTGCATGATTATATGGCCAATCTCAGATAGGGTCTGTAAATTAATATTGCACAGCCTATCTAACACAATCAGCACCGATGACATAATGATCACAGTATAAACCAACATAAAAAACTACATAAAAGTGCCTAACCTGGGACTAAAGTGATACATCAAAAAAATGAATCAAAATAAACAGGGAAAGGGAACATAGAAGAAATGCGACATTGCAGCAAAAGGATATTTTTACAAAAAAACAGCTAAGTTTTAAGTCCTCATTTAATCCAAAAGGAGACATGGTTCTCAATTCGTAAATCAATCTCGCCTCCTGTTGAAAAAGCAGTTTATTTCTATCCCCTCTACGTGGTGGTGGCTGTATTTGGAGGATAGGCATACATCGCATAGTCGCCAGGGAATGTCTCATTTGTTTAAAATGCCTTGCAACAGGCAGATATTTAAGTTCCGTGTTATCATCAGCATTTAAAAGTGCCTTTCGAATGGTGGAGCGATGTATCGCGATCCGTTCCTTTAACATGCGTGAGGTCTTTCCAATGTAAAGGAGACCGCAGGGGCATTTAATCAAATAAACGACCAAGGGAGATTCGCAATTGAGAAAATGCTTAATTCGAATGCGAGCCCCACTGTGTGGGTGTGCGTAACTGGACCCAACCTGCATGAAACTGCAATTAGTGCATCCATGGCATCGATATGATCCAGGTTTTCTACCGAGCCAAGACTTAGCAGGTGCATATTTATCCACTGGATCCGTTTGAGTAAGCATACCGCCCAGGTTGCGGCCACGCCTGTAGCAAAGTAAAGGGGGGTCTTTGCAGATTTTTCCAATTTGACTGTCATTAGACAGAATATGCCAGTTTTTATGAATACTGAGTTAATTGCGCCCCGATGCAGTGGAAAAGGTACTCACAAAATGGCAACGTTCCTGTGCAGGTTCTTTGATATGTGGCTTTAGTAGTGCCGCTCTGTCAATCCTTCTCACTTTCCGGAGGGCATCATCTATGTCATCCGAGCCATAGCCCCTATCGTGAAAGCGTTGTGCCATATCCAGAAGAGCTGGTTCAACCTCCTGTGGGGTTACTGATTATTCTCTTAACCCTCAGCAATTGGGAAAAAGGAAGCCGTCTCTTAAGCGGCACCGGATGGTGGCTGGTGGCATACAGAAGCGTATTTCTATCCGTATCCTTATGGTAAAGCCTGGTCTGGCTTCCGGATAAGCTTACCCTCCTTATCAGGCACTGTTACTGAGTAGCACTTCTTCTTGCCATACTCACTAACATACTATACTCGGTTCAGATGCATATTGCGTCCCACCTGCCAGATCGTAACCAAATACTCAGCGCGATCTTCCCTAAATACTGCTGTAGTGTTATATTTAGGAGCCATGTACTCTATCACTGACGCCCTTACCCACTCATCCGTATGAGCTTCCGTGGTTCTCATGAGCTCTTTGGGGAGATATGGGTAATAATACCCATGAGAACGCCTAAAACGCTAAACTAGGACTCTCTCTGCATGGCTACTCTTCATGAGATTCTGCCCACACATCCCCCTGCCTGGCAATACCCAGAATAGTGGTCCATCCCTGGGGGAGCATAGAAATCATCCCCCTTCTCTGGTTGTGCAAGTAATCCCTGGTCCATATATTGGTTACGTTTTCTCACTATCTCCGCCTCCTGCTCTGGAGTATACTTGCCATTCTCCCACCAGTGATCTGATCGCCCCTTTCCAGGACAAAGCGTGTCCTTTTTAAATGTGGTACATAACCCCTGAACATAGGATCCCACCACCTGTACACATCATTAGCTTTGTCAGAAACATACATAGTACTGTATATACTTTCCCAAAATTACGTTTTGGTGCTACAGGCATTGTAGGTGATCGTGGCCGAGGGGACAGTACTTATCTAGGGCAGGGGTTTCTGGGCAGGTGGTGGGGATGGTAGAACGGGCAGTAGGGGATGGGGCTGGCGCCTCCTCCTTTATGACTGGTTCAGCATCAACCTCCTCCGTATTCGGAGAAAGAACAGTGTCCTGAACCCCATCTCGGTTAGCAAAAAGATAGGATAGTTCAAGCGGTTCACACTCTGCTAGATAACGTGCACAGCTTGCACGATAAAAACGTTAATTTATCTACGCCCTCAAGCAGCTTTGTTACACTGGACAGTTTGGGTCCGGGCCTTTCAGGCCCCGAGACTCGCCTTAACCAGTGATTGGTCTCCCTTCCAGCACCGCAACACTACAGATTGTACTGCAGAAGTACTCACCGGAGCAGGAGGGTCACGCGGAATATCCCAATGAACGAAGATATCAGTGGGAATAGCCCCCAACAGCAGCGCCAGAGAAGTTGTAGAAACAGCAACCACAGTAGTACCGGCCGGTACTTTGATCAGGGACGTCACTGCATCGGTCTGCGGGGCTGAAGCACGCTCACGTCTTAGATATTCATCCACGCGTTCCTTAGCAGCGGCCACGTATGCTTCTGTGCGCACAATTTTCCATACTTTTTGAGGTGTTAGAGAGTGATTTTATTATGTTTGTATGTTATGTGATGTGTCTTTAATAAATTTGTTACACTTACACCAGAGTGCTTTACGTGGCATACTTTGTTTCTATTTTTGTTTTTCTATCTATCTATATAGATATAGATATGACTTGATATATGACTATATATGACTACAATGTGTATTAGATCTAATACTGTATACTTTTTTGAACACCCTTCTTGGTGTTTTGGCATTTCTTTTTTACTGTATATGTCTCATTTTTCTTGATTTGATTATATACTGATGGCAGTTTTGCCAGATACTGTGTAAAAGAGCAATTGTCAGTCCATACAGTTGTTTATATCTTATTTATTTAGTCCCCATACATTACCAGTTGGGAACTTAGTGATGTTATATATTATGTGTTGGAGCCAATGTAAGCTTTAGCATAATGTCTTCAATGGAGAATGCAGCATAATTGATAATTATGAATAGAATGCTGTACAAATAATTACAATACTTGATGATTTTACAAGTTGCATCATTGAACTGATTAGGCCTCCTCTGACAAATTCTGCTAATTTTTTTTCTGCTCCAGTAAAGCAAGCTCAATCCTAAATTAAATTAGCATCTCTGCGAAGGGGAAAAAAAAAAAAGAGTAGAGGCGCAGACCAGTTCATGGATTTGATGTCTCCACACTCAGAGCACCATGTCTTAGCTCTTACATGCAGAGCATGAACAAGTGTACCCCAGCTGTATTAATAGTCTAGCTGTTTCTGGGATGTCTGCAATGTGTGCCAAAGGTCATCAACCCAGGAACAGAAGAACAAGTGCCAGTTACATTCAGCCCATACACTTGTTGAGGATAAATGCCCCTTTCTCACAATACATAAACAAAACAACTTTTTGTAACATGCAAATTCTGTGTCTGCCCTGGGAACTTGTTGCTATCTCCTGCAGTTTTTGTGAGGGAAAGGGAAGCAATAAACATAAAAAAACACTCCTAATCTGTTTTTTTTTGTTGTAAATTATGCAGACAAAGTAGAGTTTTTGCAAGGTTTATTTAAAATTACATTTTGTGTTTCGTGCCATGTCCTGAGAAGTCTCATGGTGCAGTGTAGAGCAATATTGAATATGACCAGACACTTCCAGCTTTTGATTACAATAAAGACCCAAGACCAAACAAAAATAGTCTACTTCTTTTAATGATGTAATTATAACATGTCATTATATTGTTAATTAAATAAAAAAAAAAGGTCTGGCTTAAAGGTGCATATCAGAGGAGGAGAATTGTGAGGACGCATAGCCTCGCTTCCAACCACTTTAGCATTTGCGACTCTCTGTCCTTTAATTAATGACTTCCGTATGTCCCTAGAAAACTTGCTGTTAAGCTGTTTTTTTTCCTTCCAGATGAGTGTTAACCCCCATTCATTCAACAGGCGTCTCAGGGTCCGCATGCAGCCCTCAGGATCTTTACCTCCGGCTCCCAACCACTAGCCACACAAGCAGCCCACTCTCCCTCTCTCCCCAGTGCAGAGAGAGTGGAGATGTTGCGGGTGTGGATCGTAGCTTCTTCCCACTCTCAGCTGCCTAATGACAGTGCTGCGCTTATAGTGCCAGCGATGCGACGTTGCGTCAAAACAAATGCATTGCCACCGTCGCGTTTGCTTATAATAAGCGCGACACGAAGGCTTGGATGCGATTGCTGGAAGTCATCTCAATTTGATTTTTCCAGCGACCGCAGCCGGCACTATAAGTGCAGCCTAAGGAGAGAAGGACAGTATTCATCAGTGTGCTGGTATTAAGAAGCTGACTGGAGGGGGCGGGGAGAAGCTCCTACCTATGGCTGTAACATCCCACCTACCTGTGCATCACATATGTATATAAGTGGGTCCTTGCTTTATATCATGTTTCTCTGCAGTCGTGTGTAAAAAAACTAAATGCTGAACATCCCTGCTAGACTTCACATGATTTAATGACACCCTCTAGTGTTGGATAGTGGTCATGCCATCTAGCCTAATAAAATCAACCCTTTTGCACCCAACTCCAGATTCATCAAGCTCCGTTACGGGTGTAACAGGTATTCCCCCACCCAATCGCATATAGAGTGTATGTGAGGGGAAATCTATATGTTACCAGGTGTGGTGCAGTATACCTGTCAGGCTCACAGGAGATCTGAGCCTCCGCTAGTGAGAGCCTGGGGTGAATCCTCTGGAACGTTTCTTGTCAGCGCCTCCACCTATGTGAGATTCTAGGAGTGTAGAGTGGCCCTCACATAGGAACATCCTTAAAGTAACCAGCCCACACCAAAGGTTATGACTAAAAGGGGTTTACTATATGGCAAATAACACAACACAACATACTTCAACAATATGACATTGACAGTGTCCCTCTATAACACTAATAGGCACAACTACCCGGTCACCACGCAGGGCTTTGTACCCCACACGTTATATCAATAGTCCCAAATGTCCCACAATATCCCAAGTGAGTGACTGTTGGTAAAGTTGGTGCACTTGATGACTGACTGTACCTGCCCAGTGCTCCAGCACCTGAGGCTGCAGATTCTTCACAAAGCATCCGCCGCTCTGCGATCTCCTCTGTGACGTCCTGCAACTCTGCCTGGTGGTGGGTGACACCCGCATGGAGTGATCCACCTTTGGAATGTCTCTTGCTGCAGCCTGTCTGAGCCCAGACGCAGGCCGCGATCACTGAGGGCAACTGGCACCGGTGATATCACATAGAACTGGGTACTATAGAAAGCAACCCCCCCCCCCTTGCACTGAAAGGGGCCTTCCCTGAAACTGCCAAACTAACTGCTGTGGCTGCACTGCAAGCTACACTGTCTCTTCTTGTCAGAGCCCACAGCACTGCAGCTGTGTCACTGACAATACTCAGACTCAGATGAGGGCAGGGTCCCTACCTAAGGGGCCTTCCCTATGAACTTACCCACTAACCTAGTGGGGAGTGGGGCCTACCTTGGCGTGGGGTTTCTCTGGCCTAGTACAGCAGAGCACTGCAGCTGTGTACACTACCTTCCCCAATCGCTTCCTGGATCCAACTGACAAAACCCTGTCTGCACACAACATTGTATCTTCTTTGCTGCAGGAGAAGCTGCCAGCTCTATTGGCTTCAAAGCTGCCTGTGACCAGGGTGAAAGTGCAGTCCCCAGAGGCTGCTGGGAATTGTAGTTCTTGGTACAGCTCTTTCCTATGGGGACCGCGTGCACGATCTTTACTGCGCATGTCTGAAGCTGTAATGGCCGCCGCTACTCTTAAATGAGCATGCACAACTTCCAAGAGCTCTTGCACACATGTAATGGCCACCTCTATGCTTGCCAACCTCTGTGCATTGCACGACACAGGCGCGAACTCCCGCGCCAACCTCAACATGGCCGCCGTGATTGCTCTGCTTACGTGCAAGCCTCCGCACATGCGTGAACACATTAAACATGGCGGAGTCCTGTCGCAGCTGCCACCGGGAGCCCCCGGGAATGCGCTCGCCCCCGCAGCAGCACACACACAAGGGGGAAAGAAACCTGCAGACAGGGGGACCAGAGGGACCCTGGCTACATGGGTTAACGGACATGAATGGGCGTAACCTCCCTTTCAACTCAATGAGGGTTAACGACCATTCAGATGCATTTAGCCTTAATGGAACGTGATGAATCTGGGGGCCACCACTTTTCTACTTTTATAGATCATGTTGGCAATTGGCAGTAATTGTTTGTCTTAAATAATTTTACAGTGCCAGGGTGAGGCATCCTTATACTATACTTAAAGACCTTATACTTAAAGACCTACTGGCACACCTAATAGAAAATAAATATATATGCTTTCTCTTTTTCTCCCATCACAGTACATAGTTGTACATAGTTGGCATAGCACATAGAAAGTCCCTTTAATAAGAAGTACAAACTTGTACTGCGACTGCAATAGTCTTGGATTTGGGCACATTTAGCATAATAAAGCATGTTTGAGCATTTTAAATGACATGGAGCCACTTTGTAATATACTGTACTATACAAAATGTCAACATGCAAAAGTTTTTCTCCGTGATTCGGGAGGACATTGAAGAGAATTTTCATCTTTAACATGTATTGGGATTAGGGACTTTAGTCAAGGAGCAAGCAGGTGAAAAATGATATATTTTTTCTGATAAGTACGACAGTTTTGCCTACACGAGTCCATGTCAGCATGAGATTTTGATCCAGACCAGCCTATGTTTCCTAATTCTAATTCCACTGCATTCTTGTTTACAATAGCTCTGTATAAAATGGGAACTCTGAGGATTGAAATACAATTTGATGATGACATGTAGCCAAGTTGGTAATACTGGTACCAGGTAGATCACTAGATGAAAGCAGTGTGCGTTATACGGCAAGGAGGGATTTATTATGTCAAGTCCCTCAACAGAGATGGAATTGCCATTCCCATATGGCTGAAACCTACGACCAGAACATGTATTGTATGGTAATGTTTAAGCGTCTGGTTTTCTTTACATGTAGTGGATACTAACAAGGTAAACTGCGTTTTGTTAATTTTTTTTCAGCTCATTCTTTCAACATGGCAGGGAGGATACAACTTACAATGCCAGAATCTTGACAGTGCAGGAGAAGCAGATATTCGGGTGAGACCCAACACACTTTGTTTCAACAATTACTCCATCAGGTTATTTATTATTGTGACTATAATCAACGCAGTTACCTCTATACATGCATTTACTTTACTATTATTTACCATTTTCATATAAGGCTTGTTTTACAACCTGGAAGTCTAACTCAACTGCAGAAAAAATATTGCCAAAGTTCCCATAATGTACTTAGATGGGCGAATGTGTCAAAATTCAAAATTCAAGCCGCAAATTCTTCACTGGTTTTTGAACAGAGTTCGATTTGCAGATGGATATTTGTAGGCTGTTTGGATAGCTACAAATTCGGCCAAATTAACTAGTGGTTTTCCGTCCCCTCGAATATATTTCTTGAGAGAGAAACCTTCTTATGATGGGAGACCAGGACAATTACATCAGGGATCAGTACACTAGACAGAAAAAAAAGTGAATTTATTGGAAAAAGTTTCCACAAACTTCCAATACACAAGACACACACAAACTCACCCAACAGGGGTAACTGGGGGAACAACCTAAAGTCCTAGGTGCCGGGACCTCCGTTCAAAAGCTTACCACGACACGTGATCCCAACTTGCGTTGCTGTCCTCGATAGTATGGGCAGCACTGCCTTGCTCTCCGCTAGCTAGCAGTTTTAAATTCCCGCCACTGCTTCACTCCAAACAGCACAGGCCAATGCTTCACACACAGACCGCGGCTCCACTGGATGTGGCAGACCCCTGCACTGGGTCTCCTCAGTTCCCTTTTGCTGACTCCATGTCAGCTCTTTCAGCACACAGCCTTCACAAAGACTATCAGGTCCAGAATGATTCAGTTGAGTCAGGAAGATGCCATCCAGTCTGGGTAGGAACAATAATCCTGGTCTCTGCACACGGCCCAAGACCCAGTTGATGAGATTACTGGGGTTGAAGGTGGGCCAGGAAGTCCAAAATGGCATGCTGTAATATGGTAATCTATCCTTAACATAGTCCACAGGATGTAGGCAGATACGGGACAATGCCCACACAATTCCCCCCCCCAGAGTCATACAATAGAGATATAGCCCTGGGGCTTACAGGTTTCTTGCAGAACAAGTTCACTCAGCAGGTGGTCGACCAATCCCTGGTTCCTCAAAATGGGCCTAATCCCATCACAGTGTCCAGGCCTATAATACCTAACTCTGATGTGATTACAGCTCCTTTTGCAAGAGAGAGTTAACCCCACAGTTCCATACTCTTGAACAGAGCTGTACATCACTGTTTTACATACTTTAAGATTAACATATATAGGAATGCTACAATAAACTGTACATACATAAATAAATACATCATATCATTGACTAGTAGGGGTAAGGGTGGGCTTAACCTTTATTTAAGAACTGTCAAATCTACTCCTACCGTCACACTCCATTCAAACAACACGTGGGGAGATAACTGTGCTCGATAAATTATTATAGTTCCAAGTACAAGGTGTATTTCTTGAGCACATGTTTTAAGGGAGGTTTCAGGGGATATATAGCACTAGGGATTATACTAGAAGAGCGCTTTCTCTCTCTCCTCCCCATGGCATTATATACACACAAAGGTGCTGTAGGCGAATGTCACTTTTTAAACCCAAGTTGCAATGAAACACCATATTTGCAGCTAATTCCAATGTCAGAAAAAGATTCACCCCTTTCTAGTTTTAAGCGCCCATCAAATTAGTTTTTTAACCAGAACCAAAATCATTGAATAATGTTCTCTCAATTCTATGGATGGTGTGTATAAGTTGAGTATTGCATTTAAAGATCATAGAACAACTAAGCTACAAGGTGGTACAACTCCTGTTATCAAAGATGGCAAGCATGACGACTTTTTAGCATATCTCTATATTAGATCTTTTTAGCCCCATAGCTAATTGCATTTTAATGGGGACAATATGAGCATGATTCTGGGATATAAATATTATAGCCTGATTGTAGTACTTTAGGGTCAGATTTAGGCTTTGATGTATTTACAGAACTAAAAGGGGTGGATGAATTAAATGAGCACACAATGAAAGAGTAGAATACTAATTAATATTGTATTCAGGTGCTGGGAGCCTATAAATTAAATCAGCCCTCTCTTCAAGGAACATCAGACACTGAATTTTAGGAATGATTAAGAAATATGACTTAGCACCTAGACTACACATGCAAGTGTGTAGACCAAGTTACCCTCAAAACGAGGCCTGGCTAAGGAACCCTGGGAAAATCACGGCATTAGATGAAGTAGAACTCCTGAAGTAGCACAGGTGTACCCCGACTCACCTTCCCAAGTCCACAGAGAAAAAACAAATTCCTGCCATTCCGGGAATGGTGGCAGCTATAGGCAGCCTCAGCGGCTGTATGTTATTGAACCGGCTGCTTTTCCCTGTAGCCAGGGATTGTTGCAGCCAATTTCCTGCGTGGAAAATAAGTTGGCCCACATCTACTGTATGGGTTTTAGACATCACCATTGTTTTTATTTATTTCATAATTTTGATCATTATTTTAATGTGCACTTCTGACATTGTCCTAAGTCCAAAAAGGGGTATGAAAACACATGAAATGGAAAGGCAAATAAGGGCTGTCCCACTGAGGAACCTAACTATTTTCTGCATTTCCATGTATGTAAGGTAAAATACAAAATGTAACTTAAATGGGAGAGGTAATTAGTATCAGGGAATACAAAGGATAACTAGACATGCAGATACAGAATCTAGCAAAATAGAATGTCATGTTAACGCATAATAAGTAAGTAAAGTTAAGTTTAATGTGGATAAGGTCACGATATTACCCCACTGAACAAAAGCTTCAAATCCAGGAACGAATCATAATATCTTGTCTAATATAGGTGGTTACATGGAAGATTGCTGGTCTCTCCAGTGCTAAAGGTGTTAGGGCTGAAGGGGTGAGCCAGTAAGTAAAGGCACTGACTCTAAATACAATGACACTGACTTTGAAGCAGGTGAGCCTAGTTCAAATGACCTTGGGCAAATCAGTTTATTGCCCTGTGTCTCAAGCACCAAAATTAGATTGAAAACTCTACAGGGCAAGGATTTATTGTGCCTGCAACAAATTCAATGTGCAGTGCTGTGTACACGGTCAATACTATATAGGGAAGAAAAAAAAGTTACATAATGTTAAAAATTCTACCCTATACTTGTGCCCTACTTTACGAAATATTTAAAAAAAAAATTTTTTAATATATATATATATATATATGTCTCTTTACAAAATTGAAATCTTTTAAATCTCAGTGTTTTTCAACTTCAGTCCTCTGAATACAAACAATCTAGGTATTCCCTAGCAGTCACATCATTTCCCTAATAAAGGAGATTAATACTACATTATTTAAATTGGCCTTATGAAGGGAGATACAATATATTCCGCTAGAGGTCTCAGAGTCTGGGAACAGCATTTATGTTTGTAAAGGGGAGGAGTCCTAATGCTACTAGTGCAAACCACCAGTTACTACCTATTTTATTGTTTATTTGTTATACTTTGCTTCACAGGTGGCCAAGGTGCTGTGGTGGTATTACTTCTCCAAAGCCATTGAGTTCATGGACACTATGTTCTTTGTTTTACGGAAAAAGAACAGTCAAATCACATTCCTCCATGTTTATCATCATGCCACAATGTTCAATATATGGTGGTGTGTATTGAACTGGATTCCATGTGGACAAAGTAAGTGTCTTGTTAAACAAATTAAATCATCTAGTTATCGATCTGCACATTGCAATATGTTCACAAATTACAATTATAATTCCTCAAACAATAGAAAATATCTTTCCAATTCGTGCAAAAAGATCAAGCCTAAAAATAAAAATGGTGCATTGTATAATGATACTGAATATCTGTTAACATAAGGTGTAGCGCGCCATGTGGCATTCTGCATCAAAAAGTGGTTGATTTATTTGCACCAACGTTTCGGTCCCATATTGGACCTTTTTTTAAATTTTCCAAGCTGAATGAAACCCCCATGATATAAATTGTGTACATCGCGTCTCCTCCACCCAAAAGTGACATCAGAACCGTAAGTCTCTCCAACTGAGTAAATAGCAAAAAGTAAAATGCTTTAAAATGATCAAACGGCAGCAAAATAAGGAATTGGCTCGCCAGACCTTAGAATACAGTCAGGATATAAAGAAAACAATGCAGTGCACTATGCATGACATCACAGTACACTACGGGACAATGTCTTGCAGACCCAGAGTTAACTTGCTGTATTGCATGGCACAAGAGGCTTAATGATATGGAGTCTCCATACCGGATAATGCAATTGGAGCACACGCTGAACCAAAATAATATAAACATATATCATATAAACAAATTAAAAACACATAACAATTTGTAGAAATCAAACCATTAATGTTTTTAAAAAAAACAGAAAATATATAGAAATTAGTCCAAGGGTATAACGGTAAAAATGCTATATTCAAATAACATGCTCAACAAAGAAATGTTATACCCCCTTTCAACCAAAGTAAAAGAAAAAATGGAAATAAACTTACCAGTAAACAAGCTGCAGTAGTAATAAGGTTTACAACAATTCTATCCCGTCCCCCCAGGTTGCAACTCAGGTTGTCAGCTCTGATGAAAAACAAAGCATAAGACAGCCTGAGTGGAAAATTAGATCAGAAAAGAGGCAATCAACTAAATCAATAGTCTGAGTATCAACACTAGAGCACTTTAATATTACTATCTCTATTTGAAAAATAACGATCTTTACTTAGAAAGGTATCGTACGTATTCCAGGAAAAATAATATAATAACCAAACATATTCTATAACAATGAAACTATACTTGCAACATCCACTGATAAATAATAAGGATATACATGGACAATTTATATATGATTTCTAAAAAAAAGAGAGCGAAATCATCATTAAGGCCCTATAGCATTTAAGTGTTCAAAGAAAAAAATCCCAAATGCTTCTCTTCATAGAAGTTACATTTGGATATTACCTCCCCCTGTTCCATAGGAGTACATGTTCAATATCTGTTGGCCTACTTTGTGCTTCATGGATTTACAATGTTGGAGCTACTATAATATTTTGTTGTTCTCCATTCTCTGTGCCAGTGGGTATTATATTACTGGCCTTACCAGGCATTCGGAAACACTAATGCATTTGCATATTGGTGATTTGCACCTAATTTGCCTACTTATATGATATTAATTACTTGTTCCAGTTACTGGTTTGGGGACCTTAAAAGAGATTTAAGAACCACTGATCTAAGATTAAGATGTGTCTGATGATCATTCTTAGTATTGCTACAATGGAAATATGTCCAACAAACCACAAAGGGCTGAAAAATAGCCTCTAACAGTATACAGTACAAAGTACTTACAAAAACACCTTACAAATCTTTACATGCATGCTGCAGAACTGCAAATACAATGTTTTGAGTCATCACTTGCCCCTTCATCGCATATTATTCGTGGTTGGTGTTTTATGGGTTAAGTTTCCTATCTTTGTTACCAAAGGATGAACTTGTGCAATGGTTTAAGTAACCTCTCTCTAGTCAATGTCAATCCTTTGCAGGAATGTACAGCACATCTTGAATTTAAGAGGCTTCATAGAGAGCAGTCAGATGAGACAAATTGTATTGTTTTTACTTGATGGTGAAGCAAGTGCAGCACACACATGTGAAACAATATTCAATATAGCATTATTACACATATATCTGTTTACACACTATTCTTAACATTTGAGAGTGTAGTAATTACAGTGCACTAACATTTATTTTAGTTTAGTCACCACTCCCAGTAGAAGGCATCTGGCCGAAACGCGTAGGAGTGGGTGGTGTAGGCAGGATCCCTTGATCTGTCCCCCCCTAGGGACACGTAATTATGGTTTGAACTCTCTTGCTCCTTGCCTCCTCCATGATTGTGTCTGACGTTTAGGTGCTTTGAGACTTTGAGCATACAGGCTGTTTGAAGTGTGCCCTTTTCGGCTCTATATCCTTGTTTTTTTTCACATATTGATGCACTGTGTCACTAGAGACTATTCCAGAGATTCCTTAGGGAAAGCATGCAATGATATTTTGTGATTTGACCATTTGGCCACTTCATATTTTCTTAGCTCAATTGTCAGAACTATATTGTATCACCTTGTCAGGGACACTTGAGCGCACTATCTGTCTGATTTGAGACGGTTCTTTCCATATTTTGGAATTGATTATCGGAGGTCTGTGTCAAGACTAACGCACAAGGGATCCATGCCTTGTTTTAATTATTCTCTGCTTATTTTTATATTTCTTGTTTTGTGACTGCTATTCAATAAAGATGTTTTGTTATATGTACTTTGAATCGGTATACTAGAGTGCTTTTGTGTAGGGCTTTTCTTGCTCTTTTTCTCATACTACTTTACTTGGCCCATATAGCACCACTGACTTATTATTTCATATTTATTTGAAGTCGGTATTTAGTTACATTTATTTATCTTGTGGACGCGGGGTCCGCCTTTTCTCTTATCTAGTTTAGACATATGTTTAAAGACTATAAATACAGAGGGATTAGACCATTGAATGGAGTACACAATCTTTTAAATAGCATGTGTTCTTATACATGCTGCACAACATGGTTTACAGTACCAATAACAAAGTTAATTCAGAAGATAGTTTACATACTGTTTAATGTTTAATTACACAAATGCAATTCACACATCACTCAGGGTTGTAACCCAAATGTGAAGTGACCAATGCTATTGATTGGTTTCAGTTATTATCTTTACTAACAGATTCCCTTATATAATTTATATTTGTTCACGAAAAAAATCTACATACGCATTATACAGTATAAACTCAAAATCAATACAGGCATACCCCACATTAACGTACGCAATGGGACCGGAGCATGTACGTAAAGCGAAAATGTACTTAAAGTGAAGCACTCCCTTTTACCCACTTATCGATGCATGTACTGTACTGCAATCATTATATACGTGCATAACTGATGTAAATAACGCATTTGTAACAGGCTCTATAGTCTCCCCGCTTGCGCACAGCTTTGATACAGGTAGGGAGCCGGTATTGCTGTTCAGGACGTGCCGACAGGCGCATGCGTGAGCTGCCGTTTGCCTACTGGTCGATATGTCCTTACTCGCGAATGTACTTAAAGTGAGTGTCCTTAAACCGGGGTATGCCTGTACTGTGTTAGTTAGTTTTTTTACATTGGCATTGTTAAAAGCTTAGTGTGGGAAATAACATTTCTAATTCTCTTAATATTTTTGTATTCTATGGCCAGATATTAGCAAGTAGAAATGCAGCCTTAATCCATGCTCAATGATTTAATAGGATTGCTTTGCTCTCTTTGCTGCACTAATGTGGTTCCCACAGATAAGCTGAATGTAATCATCATACTGACTTTCCAAAACTGTTTAGAAAGATAGTAGAATTATCATATAGGTTCATTTATTAACATCTTAATCTTGCATACAACTACATAGATTTGTAAGCTTTTGGAAACACGCACACACGTCTCCAAGATATATGTGATATATATATATCACATTTTAATCTGGTCTGTAACTGTTACATACGCTTATAATATATATTATCTCTAGCTGTGCAAGCTATGTCTTGTATATAATGTATACACTGTTCACTTACAATATGTAACTGTATTTGTAACCATGTATTATTTGTCATCATAACTCTGTGCCCAGGACATACTTGAAAACGAGAAGTAACTCTCAATGTATTACTTCCTGGTAAAACATATATATATATATATACATATATATATATATATATATATATATATATATATAGATAGATAGATAGATAGATAGATAGATAGATAGATAGATAGATAGATAGATAGATAGATAGATAGATAGATAGATAGATACACACACACACAATTATAAATACATGTTTAAAAAAATATATCGTTTATTTTTCTAGATTTTAAACATATACATACACACACACACTGGGGGACCGAAACGTCGGTTTTTGTGTCTTCTATCAAATATAGAACATTTTTTATTTACTTACCTGCATGCTGTCCCTTGATGTCGTGTTGCAACCGGTATCGTATGGTCTTTTATTGCTTTATGGGATAAGCACCAAAATATATATATATATATATATATATATATATATATATATATATCAAAAAATAAATAGATGATACCGTTCTGTGGCTAACGAAATGCTTTTATTTGTGCGAGCTTTCGAGATACACTGATCTCTTCTTCCGGCGATGTTACAATGAATGAAGCAAGGATAACTTAAAAACAGTGTCTCTTGGAATGTTATCTGTGCTTCTCCTTCCCCCGGTGTGGATGTGTTTTATGTTGCTTCATTAATTGTAACATCGCCGGAAGAAGAGATCAGTGTATCTCGAAAGCTCGCACAAATAAAAGCATTTCGTTAGCCACAGAACGGTATCATCTATTTATTTTTTGATTATTGAAGCTCGGCTAACACGGTACTGATACCTCTACATATATATATATATATATATTACAGTGTTCGACAAACCTATCCATTTGCTCGCCCTGGGCGAGTGGATTTAACCCCCGGGCGAGTAAATATTGGCCCAAGCAGCACACGTTTGGTACTAGGTGGCGAGTAGATTTTTTTGTGTGGCGAGTAGATTTTTTGGTGATTTGTCAACCACTGTATATATATATATATATATATATATATATATATATATATATATATATATATATATATATATATATATATATATATATATATATATATATATATATATATATATATAAAAACAAACATCACAGCTTGCACTCAATGTACTGGTTCATATAGACAGGTGCTAGACTCAAATAATAGAAAAACAACATTACCATTCTCTCGTCCGGTAAAGAAAGACTGCACTCGGTTCAGTAATCATGAAAAACTGTATTGGGCATCTGAATAAAAAAGATAAGTCACCCAATCCGACGTTTCGGTCCTGGAATAGGACCTTTCTCAAGGGGGTGCAATGACAGACTGATAGACAAGCATATATATACCCTCACCACATGTGACAAACACACCTGACTCACATTACCTACAATCCAAATCTCTGCAAAAATCACCTGCCAGGTGTGTGTAATGAGCCGTCGCCATCTTGGAGGGGGTGTCTGTGAAGGTAATGACGTCACTGATCTGCCTTCATTCACTGCTACTATGTATCTACCCTATAGTAAGGTCAGTCTTGCAGCCTGTCTGCCTGCCAGAACGACCACTAGGTGGCGTACCTGCCTATTCCCAAGCTAAAGTCAATGGGGCATGCAGAAAGAGTGAAGGACAGCCTTAGGCTGTCTATACAGGCAGCAACAAAGCACCAATCAACCCAAAAAATGGAAATAATGATATAGCAAACTATGGGGAGAGAAAAAAAAAAAAAAAGGGAGTAATGCTTCCCATAAATAACTGGTAATGTAGCCAAAAAAAACCCTTACTGCACATCAATAAACTGGATCAATCCTATGGGACAAGGCTCATCAAACATAACAGTGTAACATAGAAACCATCCATACTAACACAAAAGGAAAGGGATATGTGAACACACGAGGGATATACATATTTACACAAAGAAAACTAAAAACAATTTAGTCACGCCGTGTCTGATATCTATACATACTACTACCCTACAATACCCTATATCCCAGAGTCACACACAGAGAGACTGAGACAGCAGGCAGGAAGATAATACAAACAATGACTGCAGCAGCAGCGCACCGTACGTTTCATGTGCATGCAGTAAGGAACAGCAGAACTACAGTAAATGAAAGGCCAATCATAAAAAAGGCCAATTATAGAAAACATCCCAAGTTAAGGTCCTCATTAAGACCCTTTGGGGTCACCGTATTCAGATTATATATGAGTCTTGCTTCCATTTGCAATAACAGTTTGTTCCTATTGCCGCCCCTGTTTGAAACATGTGCCTGTGCGATCGGCATGCAACGGAACGTGGCCAGGCTGTGTTTCAAAGTTTTAAAGTGCCTAGCCACGGGCTGGTGTTTCAACTCATCTTGGTCTGTGGTCTCCAAAAGTGCCTTCCTGATGGAGGACCTGTGCATCGCAATTCGTTCTTTCAGCATTCTTGTTGTTTTCCCCACATAGTACAGTCCACAGGGGCATCTAATAATGTACACTACGAAGCGTGATTCGCAGTTTAAGAAATGCGAGATTTTTATGGGAATACCACTGTGTGGATGTGCATAGGTTTTACCTAACAGAAGGTATTGACAATTAACACAACCCTTGCATTTGTAGACTCCAGGTGATTGTTTGAGCCAGGTCGTTCTGGTAGAGTATTTATCCACAGGATCTGCTGAAGTAAGCATGTCCCCCACGCTACGCCCTCTCTTATAACAAAAAAGAGGTGGCAGCTGAAAGTTCTTTCCAATTTTTTTATCGTTAGTTAGAATGTGCCAGTTATCCCTGATACTGTTTTGTATCAACCTTGAGGATGTACTATATGTTGAGACAACATTAAAACGATCAATGTCCTGTGTTTTGTTGACCGGTGTCAAAAGCTCCACCCTGGTCTTGTTTCTGGCCTTAATAAGGGCTTGTTCTATTTCTCCATTGTCATACCCTCTTTGTCTGAAGCGATCCGCCATCTTCTCTAACGCAGCATGCACCTCCAAGGGATTACTAGTGATGCGCTTGGCTCTCAGCATTTGTGAGTATGGAAGACCCTTTTTCAATGTAGCTGGATGATGGCTCCTGGCATCCAGCAGAGTGTTTCTATCTGTTGGTTTGTGGAAAACCCGTGTCCCGAGCTTCCCATCATCCAAAAAGACCACTGTATCCAAATAGTTGATTTCCTTTGTGTCATGACTTTCTGTGAACCTGATGGTGGATGGTATCCCATTGATGTGTGCCACAAACTCCGACAGATCCTGCTCTGTCCCTTTCCAAAGCATGAAGATATCATCTATATATCTGTTGTAATGTAGAATGCACTCCGAGTGTGGTGCATCGTTGAGGAGGTGAGTTTGCTCGTAGGCATCCATATAGAGATTCGCATACGATGGGGCCATATTGGACCCCATCGCGGTACCCATCAGTTGCAAATAGAATGACTTCTCAAACTTGAAGAAGTTTTTGTGCAAGATCAAACCAATAAGCGTCATGAGAAATTCTGTGGGCGGTCCCATCTCCACAGGATGTCTTTCAAGTTGGTGCCTGATGACATTCATCCCATCCTGGTGTGGGATATTCGTGTACAAACTTGCCACGTCTAGCGTCACTAGCAGGACATCCGTCAGATCCTGATCGACTCTCGCCAATTTCCCAATGAAGTCTGTGGTGTCTTTAGTATACGAAGCCATCAGATGAACAACAGGCTGGAGAAAGAAATCTACATATTGAGAGATAGGGTGACAAAGGGAGCCCCGCGCTGATATGATGGGTCTCCCCGGCGGGGCTGTCAAGGATTTATGCACCTTAGGGAGTGTGTATAGCACCGGAATTACCGGAAAGTCCTGAATGAGGAATGCTGCAGTGTCTTCCAAGATCCACCCATTACTGCTGCCCATCGCGATAACACCATCAATTTCTTTTTTATAGTTAGCAGTTGGATCACCAGATAGTTTTTTGTACTGGTTCCCATTGCTCAGCTGTAACATAATTTCCTCCCGGTAATCTTTGTATGCCATCACCACTATGGCTCCACCCTTGTCCGCAGCTTTGATAATAATATTGCTGTTGTCTCTAAGGGATTTCAATGCTCCATGTTGTGCTCTAGTTAAATTATAAAAACTAGACTTGTGGCTCATAATTGCATGCCTAGTGTCTCTTTCCAGTAGTCCCATGAAAGTTGTTATACTTGAATTTACCACCTGTGGGTCAAAGGTACTGATAGGTTTAAAGCGTTTCATACAGTCACCATTCGTATCCACATGGCCAGAATCAGTATGGCTGAAGTAATCCTTCAATTTCAATCGTCGGTTAAGTTTGAACATATCCACTTCCCACTCAAAAGATTTCTGTTGGTGAGTGGGCACAAATGATAGCCCCATACTGAGGACTGAGGTTTCAGCTGGCGACAACTCATATTGGGAGATGTTAAGAATCACTGTTTCTGCCCTCTCCCCCTGCCCGCCCTGGTTTTGGATGAGCGTGGCAGGAATCTTGGGTTTCCACCCCCCCCTCCTGATCGGTCTCCAGCTTCTAGGTCGGGTAAGGGGGGCTTTTTTTGGGCAGCCGAAGCCTGGCCTAAAAAAGGGTCAGTGTTGACAGTACTGTCCTGAGCGTCTGACATATCAGTGTCACTGGTATTATAACCGGACCCACCCACAGCCCCTTTTCTGGAGCGAGAGTAGCCCCTCTTTTGGTAGGATCTACCCTGTGGGTTGTCATTAAGGCCCAGAAGCCATTTGTACACCTTCCTCTCCTTATAGTCAAGGTTCACTTGTTTTAATTTATCCCTTTTGTATGCAATAAGACCGGCCTTGTAGATATCTACAGTGGATTGTATTTTTTCTAACCAGTTAGTATCAGAGTCAGCTGTCAGTATTTCACCATATTTATCCTCAATTGACTTAATGTCCTTCCTGATTTTCACCAACTCTTTTGTAGACTGTTCAATAACTAAGATTGTTAGATCAAATGAACATTTATTAAGGATTGAGACCCATTTTTTACAAAAAACTGGGTCACTGCGGCCTATGGTAGGCTGATTTTTAATACGAAACCCACGAGGGAGTAATTTCTCTTTATGATAATGTGATAACGTGGTTGCATGCAAATAAAAATCAGTTTCTCTTTTCTTCAATTTCACCAAATCATTAAATACATCTGTGGGTTTATCTGGTCCAAAGATAGTCTCCGCTGTCTCATTATATCTGATCTGTGTGATCTGTTCATCTGTATACCCCATAGAATCAGAGATGTTAGCAAAAATGTCAGACATATCGGCAAATTCCTCCATGATATTGCAATCAGAAAATGTCAATGTATAAAAGTCAATGTCACTGAAGATTACTCCAATCAATAGCAAACTTTGCAGGAATCCACTGCCACTCCATAAATCCCATGCAAGTGCAAAAATATATATCTTGTAGGTGCACAGCTCATAAAAAAATAGTCAAAACAAACATCACAGCTTGCACTCAATGTACTGGTTCATATAGACAGGTGCTAGTCTCAAATAATAGAAAAACAACATTACCATTCTCTCGTCCGGTAAAGAAAGACTGCACTCGGTTCAGTAATCATGAAAAACTGTATTGGGCATCTGAATAAAAAAGATAAGTCACCCAATCCGACGTTTCGGTCCTGGAATAGGACCTTTCTCAAGGGGGTGCAATGACAGACTGATAGACAAGCATATATATACCCTCACCACATGTGACAAACACACCTGACTCACATTACCTACAATCCAAATCTCTGCAAAAATCACCTGCCAGGTGTGTGTAATGAGCCGTCGCCATCTTGGAGGGGGTGTCTGTGAAGGTAATGACGTCACTGATCTGCCTTCATTCACTGCTACTATGTATCTACCCTATAGTAAGGTCAGTCTTGCAGCCTGTCTGCCTGCCAGAACGACCACTAGGTGGCGTACCTGCCTATTCCCAAGCTAAAGTCAATGGGGCATGCAGAAAGAGTGAAGGACAGCCTTAGGCTGTCTATACAGGCAGCAACAAAGCACCAATCAACCCAAAAAATGGAAATAATGATATAGCAAACTATGGGGAGAGAAAAAAAAAAAAAAAAAAGGGAGTAATGCTTCCCATAAATAACTGGTAATGTAGCCAAAAAAAACCCTTACTGCACATCAATAAACTGGATCAATCCTATGGGACAAGGCTCATCAAACATAACAGTGTAACATAGAAACCATCCATACTAACACAAAAGGAAAGGGATATGAGAACACACGAGGGATATACATATTTACACAAAGAAAACTAAAAACAATTTAGTCACGCCGTGTCTGATATCTATACATACTACTACCCTACAATACCCTATATCCCAGAGTCACACACAGAGAGACTGAGACAGCAGGCAGGAAGATAATACAAACAATGACTGCAGCAGCAGCGCACCGTACGTTTCATGTGCATGCAGTAAGGAACAGCAGAACTACAGTAAATGAAAGGCCAATCATAAAAAAGGCCAATTATAGAAAACATCCCAAGTTAAGGTCCTCATTAAGACCCTTTGGGGTCACCGTATTCAGATTATATATGAGTCTTGCTTCCATTTGCAATAACAGTTTGTTCCTATTGCCGCCCCTGTTTGAAACATGTGCCTGTGCGATCGGCATGCAACGGAACGTGGCCAGGCTGTGTTTCAAAGTTTTAAAGTGTCTAGCCACGGGCTGGTGTTTCAACTCATCTTGGTCTGTGGTCTCCAAAAGTGCCTTCCTGATGGAGGACCTGTGCATCGCAATTCGTTCTTTCAGCATTCTTGTTGTTTTCCCCACATAGTACAGTCCACAGGGGCATCTAATGAGCCATCCAGGAGCCATCATCCAGCTACATTGAAAAAGGGTCTTCCATACTCACAAATGCTGAGAGCCAAGCGCATCACTAGTAATCCCTTGGAGGTGCATGCTGCGTTAGAGAAGATGGCGGATCGCTTCAGACAAAGAGGGTATGACAATGGAGAAATAGAACAAGCCCTTATTAAGGCCAGAAACAAGACCAGGGTGGAGCTTTTGACACCGGTCAACAAAACACAGGACATTGATCGTTTTAATGTTGTCTCAACATATAGTACATCCTCAAGGTTGATACAAAACAGTATCAGGGATAACTGGCACATTCTAACTAACGATAAAAAAATTGGAAAGAACTTTCAGCTGCCACCTCTTTTTTGTTATAAGAGAGGGCGTAGCGTGGGGGACATGCTTACTTCAGCAGATCCTGTGGATAAATACTCTACCAGAACGACCTGGCTCAAACAATCACCTGGAGTCTACAAATGCAAGGGTTGTGTTAATTGTCAATACCTTCTGTTAGGTAAAACCTATGCACATCCACACAGTGGTATTCCCATAAAAATCTCGCATTTCTTAAACTGCGAATCACGCTTCGTAGTGTACATTATTAGATGCCCCTGTGGACTGTACTATGTGGGGAAAACAACAAGAATGCTGAAAGAACGAATTGCGATGCACAGGTCCTCCATCAGGAAGGCACTTTTGGAGACCACAGACCAAGATGAGTTGAAACACCAGCCCGTGGCTAGGCACTTTAAAACTTTGAAACACAGCCTGGCCACGTTCCGTTGCATGCCGATCGCACAGGCACATGTTTCAAACAGGGGCGGCAATAGGAACAAACTGTTATTGCAAATGGAAGCAAGACTCATATATAATCTGAATACGGTGACCCCAAAGGGTCTTAATGAGGACCTTAACTTGGGATGTTTTCTATAATTGGCCTTTTTTATGATTGGCCTTTCATTTACTGTAGTTCTGCTGTTCCTTACTGAATGCACATGAAACGTACGGTGCGCTGCTGCTGCAGTCATTGTTTGTATTATCTTCCTGCCTGCTGTCTCAGTCTCTCTGTGTGTGACTCTGGGATATAGGGTATTGTAGGGTAGTAGTATGTATAGATATCAGACACGGCGTGACTAAATTGTTTTTAGTTTTCTTTGTGTAAATATGTATATCCCTCGTGTGTTCACATATCCCTTTCCTTTTGTGTTAGTATGGATGGTTTCTATGTTACACTGTTATGTTTGATGAGCCTTGTCCCATAGGATTGATCCAGTTTATTGATGTGCAGTAAGGGTTTTTTTTGGCTACATTACCAGTTATTTATGGGAAGCATTACTCCCTTTTTTTTTTTTTTTCTCTCCCCATAGTTTGCTATATCATTATTTCCATTTTTTGGGTTGATTGGTGCTTTGTTGCTGCCTGTATAGACAGCCTAAGGCTGTCCTTCACTCTTTCTGCATGCCCCATTGACTTTAGCTTGGGAATAGGCAGGTACGCCACCTAGTGGTCGTTCTGGCAGGCAGACAGGCTGCAAGACTGACCTTACTATAGGGTAGATACATAGTAGCAGTGAATGAAGGCAGATCAGTGACGTCATTACTGCTGCGGCACAGTTTATTCGAGCATTTGCCCGTTCTGTGCCGCAGCAGTAGCCTGGCGCGCGCCCGAGAGTGACGGGCGCGCGCCGAAGCAGCGGAAGAGCGCCCTCCGATCGGGGCGCTCTCCCTACCGCTGCCGGGTCCGCCGGGTCCCCCGGAACCCCCTGCCGCTGTCCCGCGATCGCGGGACACCAGGGCTCCCTCGGGGAGCCCCTGGACGCGCGTGCAGGGGGCGCACGCTCCCGAAGACGCGTGACCGCGCGTCTATGACGCGCGGCACGCCGAGGGGCGGCCACTAGCAAGCCGGGAAATCTCCCGGCTTGCGGATCTGGCCGCAGTGTAATAAACTGTGTCGCCAGTGTACCTTCACAGACACCCCCTCCAAGATGGCGACGGCTCATTACACACACCTGGCAGGTGATTTTTGCAGAGATTTGGATTGTAGGTAATGTGAGTCAGGTGTGTTTGTCACATGTGGTGAGGGTATATATATGCTTGTCTATCAGTCTGTCATTGCACCCCCTTGAGAAAGGTCCTATTCCAGGACCGAAACGTCGGATTGGGTGACTTATCTTTTTTATTCAGATGCCCAATACAGTTTTTCATGATTACTGAACCGAGTGCAGTCTTTCTTTACCGGACGAGAGAATGGTAATGTTGTTTTTTTATATATATATATATATATATATATATATATATACACATATCAGAAAGAAATCAGCGCTAGGACTAACACAAATGAAATATATAAGTGAGTAAATGGGTGACTAATAAATGTACTGACCCAGATGAAATGAGCTAGCACAGGCCTGCACAACTCGTAAAGCGAGATGGGCCGAACTGCTCCAAGGAAAAAAAAATTGGACCCACGGGTAAAATCATCATCATCATCATCTCTCCTCCAGCACCTCTCATCATCATCATCATCCTCATATATCTCCTCCAGCACCCCTCATCATCATCCTCATATCTCCCCCAGAACCCCTCACTATCAACCTTTGCGATACTCCCCATCTATCTCACATACCCCCATCTCCCCCTCACCCACACACATAATACTCCCTCTCCACATCAAACACACAATACCCCCCTGCACACCACACACATCCCACCCCCCTGCACCTCACATCCTTCTCCCCCCCTGCACCTCACACCACAATCCCCCCTGCACCTCACACCACTCTCCCCCCCTGCACCTCACACCACTCTCCCCCCCTGCACCTCACATCACTCTCCCCCCCTGCACCTCACATCACTCTCTCCCCTTGCACCTCACATCACTCTCTCCTGCACCTCCAATCACCCCTGCACCTCCAATCACCCCTGCACCTCATCCTCTGCACCTCACATCACCCCTCCTGCACATCACCTCCCCCCTCCTGCACATCACATCCCCTGCGCCTCACCCCCCGCACCTCCAATCACCCCCCTGCACCTCCAATCACCCCCCTGCACCTCCAATCACCCCTGCACCTCCAATCACCCCTGCACCTCACCCCCTGCACCTCACATCACCCCTCCTGCACCTCACCCCCCTGCACCTCCAATCACCCCCCTGCACCTCCAATCACCCCCCTGCACCTCCAATCACCCCTGCACCTCACCCCCTGCACCTCACATCACCCCTCCTGCACATCACCCCCCCTCCTGCACATCACATCCCCTGCACATCACATCCCCTGCACCTCACCCCCCTGCACCTCACCCCCCTGCACCTCCAATCACCCCCTGCACCTCCAATCACCCCCTGCACCTCCAATCACCCCCCTGTACCTCCAATCACCCCCCTGCACCTCCAATCACCCCTGTACCTCACATGACATCACCCCCCTGCACCTCACCCCCCGCACCTCCAATCACCCCCTGCACCTCCAATCACCCCCCTGCACCTCCAATCACCCCCCTGCACCTCCAATCACCCCTGCACCTCACCTCACCTCGCCACCCTGCACATATCCACGTTCGGATCAGGGGGGGGGAGCGGCCGCAGAAGACCTCAGCTGGCTGTGACTTCCCCCTCCGTCCCACGTTGCGAGCGGGGGGTTGGAGGGGAGGAGGGAGCGGGAGCGGGCCCTGCGCTTGTGCGCCGGGACCGCGGGGAAACGCCACCATTTTTTTTTTCAAAGTTTTTTTTTTTTTCAAAGTTTTTTTTTTTTCAAAGTTTTTTTTTTTTCAAAGTTTTTTTTTTTTTTTTTAAATCTCATCGAGGGCCGCACAGAGAGGCCAGGCGGGCCGCATGCGGCCCGCGGGCCGTGTGTTGTGCAGCCCTGAGCTAGCAGGATGCAGCCCTAATGAGGATATGCCTATCCTGATTAAATGGAAGAAAGAAAAAAGGCGCAATCCTGTATAGCAAAGAAAAAACAGTCAAATTTATTAATTAAGCAAGGAAGGCTAGGTGACTGAACAGATTAAAACAAACACAATGATGCCAATAGACACAATAAACACAATATATGACAATAAAAAACAAGAGTACTCTTGAAAATAAAAAAGAAGGGAAATGTGACCAAAAAATGTCCAATAGCGCAAATGTAGGAGGCAGTGAGATGTGGGAGGAATTGTCACTCGATAGGTAGCAAATGACTGGAGCAACAAATGGGGAGAAGTAATTGACCCGTCAGATGATAGATTGCGGATGCAAATGTGGAAAAATCAGGCTGATATTGACCACTATAGATGGAGATGGGGGGTAAGCAAATAGCATAGGCAAGGGATTAAGGAATGGTCTCACCAAAGGATGTAACCGAGATGACCACAGGGGTCTCCGCGTCCCTCCGTCAGCACACCAACGAAATCACGGTGGAGATGAACAAGTGATGCTGATCCGGGTAACACTGGAGATGCTGTTCCACTTCCACTTCCGGGATTACCCCCTCACACAGGACAGCTGTATTCGTTCAAATTGAATATTCACTCATGTCTCTGCTTGATGTCAGACTAAGGCCTGGGACATAGTAAACACTTTTGTGCTGCTGCTCGCTGTTGCTTGCTGCCGCTCGCTCTACCAGGAGCTTTTTGCTGTCCTGGCAGAGGAGACAGCAAGCGCGCTTGGGAGGCGGGTATCACTCTGTGTGTGTGTCACTTTGAAGTGGTCTGTGTGTTTGTGTGTCACTGGGGAACCTGTGTGTGTCTATATGTGTGTGTGTGTGTGTGTGTGTGTATATTATATAATATTTAAAAAATTAAAAAAAAGACATGTGAGAATAAATTATTTATTATTGTGCAACTTTGATAAATATATTCACACACATACATCACACACATACATCACACACACACACACACACACACACGCACGCACGCACGCACGCACGCACACACGCACACACACACACACACACACACCTCTGTGCTGGTCTGGTGGCTGAGCTCTTCTATCTCAGAACACCGACACAGTAGGGAAAAAAAAGGCTGAAGCCCCATTGGATGGGAGCGGTCACGTGACCGCTCCTCCGCTCCCCCAAGCGGCAAAATTTCAAACCTGCCTGTCTCTTCTGATTTTCTCAGCCTCCGCACGCATCAGCACGTATGCGGAGGGAGAAACTATAGCCGCACTGATTACAGATGCAGGGGCTTTGTGCATCTGTTCGCGGCTCAGCCTGCCTCAGCGACGCTGATTTCACTACAGTATGTCCCAGGCCTCAGACTCAGACAGACAGACAAATACAGCCTTCCACTTTGTTCCGCCAATATAACTGAAATAGTTGCTCTTACTCCTCACATGCGATTAGGCACTCCTCTCACAGTCAGCTGTTGGACATTGATGACGCGAACCTACGCCGTTTCGTCAGCTGTTGAGCCGACTTCTTCAAGGGTGAATTCTAGGGGATAAGTGGTAAACCTTTTATAGGGTTGACTTAAACCTGACCATCAATGAAACTAGGATAGGGCCAATATATAACACAAAAAATCTAAGGCGATTGGAATAGGGCTGCAATATAAAACATATATAATAAGACAAGTCAAATTAAGAAAAAAGATATTATTAAATGTTACATACCAATAATCACAAAATAAATAAATATAAAATAACTGAAATAGATACTATATATATATATATATATATATATATATATATATATATATATATATATATATATATATATATATATATAATCCAAATCCTTATATTAATAAAATATATATAAATAATAAATATCAAAAAATAATAAAATAAAAATATTTTTTTTATATAAATTATAATAAAAATTGTGAATCTGGAAAAATTGAGATATATATATATATGTATATAACAACATTAAGCATAGACATGTAAGGAAAACAGACTCAAAAATAGAGGAAGGTAAATAAAAAAATAAAAATGTGTGTACATTCATGTAAAAAGTGTATACACACATGTAGTGCATATATAATCATCACATGCGTGGACACAAGTATTCATATATAAACAAAGTAAACAAAGATATATAAAAATGTGGACATACACATAAATAACTCAAAACTACATAAAAATGAGTCTGATCTAAACAATATGGAATGGGGGAGGGAAAAAAAGGGGGGGGACGGGGGAAGCAAAGAGTGGTCAGGCAGACTAGGAAGGAGAACTTGGACACTAGACAAGGTTACTAGTGTCCAAATTCTCATTCAACCCTCCGGGTGTCAGGCTATTAAGCCTGAAAATCCAGTAGGTTTCATTAAGAGAGAGCAATTTGACCCTATCTCCCGCTAAAACAGATGAGGGAATATGTTCCAGACCCATGACTCTCATACCATCAGTAGATTTATTGTGGCAAAGGAGACAATGTCTTGACAAACTATGGTTAGTCATACCGTTCAAGATATTTCTCCTATGCTCTAAAAATCTAGTGCAGAGGGGACGTGTGGTGCGGCCTACATACTGTAGGCCGCAAGCACAATGAATAAGGTATATTACAAAAGTGGTTTGGCAATTAATAAAGCCTTTAACCACAAATGTCTCACCATTAGAAAAAGATGTAAATTTCTTTTGTGTTGTCAAAAAAGTACAAGTGAGACATCTCCCTCTATTGCATCTAAAGTTTCCTGATGGTTTTGTGAACCCAGTATTGGGTAAAGATCATAATTTAGTAGGAGCCAAGATGGTTTTATGACATTCCGCTCTTCTAAATATAATGGAAGGAGCCTCATCCAAATGTGTTCCCAAGATTGGATCTTTTCTCAAAATGTCCCAGTGCCTATTCATGATCGAACGGACGGACTTGTGTGACTGGCTGAATTTGGTGGAAAATTATAAACATTCCTTAAAGGAAGATTTTGACAGAGTTTTCTTAAGATATTTATCTTTCGTTGCTTGAAGCAGCGTTTTCCGGTCAAGATTTGCTGCTCGCACAAAAGATTCCTCTACAAGAGTATTGTCATATCCTTTTTCAATCAATTTGGCCTTCATAATATTAGACTGAACAATGAAATCCAGATCCGTGGAGCAATTTCGTTTTAGTCTACTGTACCAAATTGACTAAAGGGTATATTCCCTAGCCAGCCTTGATGGTGACTGCTCTTGGCATGAAGATAACTGTTAGATGCCACTTCTTTTATATGTACATCTCTCTGGATTTCATTGTTCGAGTCTACCTTAAGGCAAAGATCAAGAAAAACAATAGATGTAGGATCTATCACTGATGTGAATACCAGACCAAGGGTATTAGAAGAAAAATGAGTGAATAAATCATGAATATCACCAAAAGTAGTGTCCCAAATCATTAAAATATCATCTATGAAACGGCCATAGTAGACGAGGCCCGCGCTATATGGGTTGTTGGTCCAAACTTGTTTGTCCTCCCAACAACCCATAAATAAGTTGGCATAACTAGGCGCGAACCTCGTCCCCATGGCCGTTCCACAGACCTGTAAATAATATTGTGACTGAAATAAAAAATAATTGTGTATTAAAATAAATTCAATAATAGAAAGAATAAATTTATTTTGTATTTCAGGTAATCCACCATCACCACATAGAAAATATTCTACCGCTGACAGACCTCTAGCATGTTTTATACAAGTATAGAGAGACGAAATGTCACAAGTGGCCCAAATATATGATGGTTTCCACTGAATGTCCGAGACAGAATTGATGACATGCAAAATGTCCCTAATATGTGACCTCAAAGTTGATACATGGGTCTGAAGATCATAATCAACATATTGGGACAAGTTCGATGTCATCGAATCTGTCCCGTACACTATAGGTCTGCCAGGGGGAGAAGTGAGGGACTTGTGAACCTTGGGCAAATAATAAAAAATAGGAACCCGGGGAAATGTGATATATAAAAAATTTAATTTAGTGTCTGTAAGAATACCGTTGGTCTGGGCTTCTTTAAGTATTGCCATAAGTTCGGCTTGGAAAACAACAGTGGGGTCAGATCGTATTTTAACATAAGAAATCTCATCTGAAAGGAGGCGGTGTGCTTTACCAATATAGGCTAACCTATCTTGAAGCACTATACCGCCACCTTTATCTGCCTGGCGAATAACCAATTCAGAATTATTCTGTAGTTGTTCAATAGCTATTATTTCGCCGCAGGAAAGATTTTTCTTTAAAGGCTTAGAGCATTGATCCTTGCATAAATCTTGAAGTTCACTATGAACCATAGAGTAAAAGGTCTCTATATAACTTCCCTTCGATTGATAGGGGAAAAAAATGAGATTTTGGCCTAAATGGAAAGTGATTAATGGGTATGACATCAGTTGTAGCAGAGGACATTAGATCCACATTTGATGATGTGCAATTGTCATCAAACTGATCTAACCATAAGCCAGTCGTACTGTAGTGTCCATCAGACATTGATTGTTAATATCAAATAATTGTTTGGGACCTACATTGTTTTTCAAAAGAAAATGTCTTTTGAGAGTTAATTTCCGTATAAAACGGTTAAGGTCAACAAACAAATCAAAGGGATCCAAATAAGCACTGGGACAAAAGGACAAACCTTTATTGAGAATACAGATCTGATCAGGAGTGAGCATATGTGAAGAAAGATTATAAATACCTATAGGCTCAGGAGGCATTGAATTAATAATTTTCAATGCCTTCTTCTCTTGGAGCCTTCTTCCTGCTCTAACTCCTCTTCCCTTGAACTTCCTCTTTTTAGTGAGGTGTTCATGGGATTCAGATCCTGTTCTAGTGTGTGATGCAATTGATCTTTTTTGGAACACATCGCATTTGGCCCCCTCTCTAAAAAAAAGTATGGGACTTTTTAACATCAGTCGAGTTTTTGGGTCTAGCTCCCAACTGAATATCAGTAGAGGGAACATGTTCATCAGAGTTGAAACAGGAATCACTAGAGGTACTAGCTCTCTCATTTTCCAGACAAGAATATCTGTTTTGTAGGGCAGGTCTAGACCTGTCCACTCCCCCCTTAGAAACAGAGGGTGTAGGATGTCTAGGCATATGAGAACGATGATCTTTTTTCTTATTAAAAAATGTCCAGATGGACTCTTATAAGTTTCCGGTTTGGAAATTTTCCAGTTATCAACTCTATTATTAGGGTAGTCTTCTTTATCTATTAACATTTTACCATCTTTACGGTTAACTAATTCATTTTCAAACACCACTACCCTAGTATTCACATTGTCATCTAATTGGGTAAATCCCTCTAAATCTTTAAAATCTTTTAGTGTGTTTTGCAATTTATCAATCTCTATTTTAAGCTCACTAAGTCTGTCTTCTCTGTATTTGATTAAATGTCTCATAAGGGAATTGGAACAATTTGTAAGAATTTGATTCCTTTCATGACTAAAATCATCATTCGTAAAAAATGTTTTTTTTTTTTAAATACTCAATCCCCTAGGGATCAATTTATTATCCAAATAGTCTTGTAAAGAGACACTGTCCCACCATTGCCTCATTTCATCTTTAAGTAGTCTTTCTAATTTGGAAAATTGATCCTTCATTAATACATTTTCTCAACACCTATTCTCTCCTAGACCCTCTACAATCTGCTCACTCCACCGAAACAGCCCTCACTAAAATAACTGACGACCTCCATGCTGCCAAAGACAGAGGTCATTACACTCTGCTCATATTACTCAACCTCTCTGCAGCATTTGACACAGTGGACCACCCTCTTCTCCTCCACATTCTCAATACTCTAGGTATTCGGAACAAAGCTCTATCCTGGATCTCATCCTACCTCTCCCATCGTACTTTCAGTGTCTCTTCTGCTATCGCCTCCTCCTCCTCTATTGATCTCTCTGTGGGGGTACCCCAGGGCTCTGTCCTGGGACCTCTTCTCTTTTCTCTGTACACACTCTCTCTAGGTGACCTAATAACATCTTTTGGGTTTAATTATCACCTCTATGCCGACGACACACAAATATACTTTTCAACACCCGACCTTACACCTGCTGTACAAACCAAAGTTTCTGAATGTCTCTCTGCTATATCATCCTGGATGGCCCTCCGCAGCCTTAAACTCAACATGGCTAAAACAGAGCTCCTCATACTTCCTCCCAAACCTGGCCCTACTACCTCCTTCCACATTACTGTTGGAACTACAATCATTCACCCAGTAGCCCAAGCACGCTGCCTAGGGGTCACACTCGACTCCTCTCTCACATTCGCCCCTCACATTCAAAACATTTGTAAAACTTGTCGCTTTTTCCTCCGCAATATAACAAAGATACGCCCTTTCCTCTGTTGCTCGACTGCTAAAACTCTGACTCAGGCCCTCATTCTCTCCCGTCTTGATTACTGTAACCTCCTGCTGTCCGGCCTTCCTGCCTCTCACCTGTCTCCCCTACAATCTATCCTAAACGCTGCTGCCAGAATCACTCTACTCTTTCCTAGATCTGTCTCAGCATCTCCCCTCATGAAATCCCTCTCCTGGCTTCCGATCAAATCCCGCATCTCACATTCCATTCTTCTCCTCACTTTTAAAGCTTTACACTCTTCTGCCCCTGCTTACATCTCATCCCTAATTTCTCGTTATGCACCATCCAGACTCTTGCGTTCTTCTCAAGGATGTCTTCTTTCTACCCCCTTTGTATCTAAAGCCCTCTCCCGCCTTAAACCTTTCTCACTTTCTGCCCCACACCTCTGGAATGCCCTTCCCCTCAGTACCCGACTAGCACCCTCTCTATCCACCTTTAAGACCCACCTTAAGACACACTTGCTTAAAGAAGCATATGAATAGCACTGTGGATATTCTGAACACGATACATAAAGCTTGGCCCCCTGCAGACGCACTTACCAGAACTCCCTCCTACTGTCTCTGTACGTTCTACCTACCAATTAGACTGTAAGCTCCTCGGGGCAGGGACTCCTCTTCCGAAATGTTACTTTTATGTCTAAAGCACTTATTCCCATGATCTGTTATTTATATTATCTGTTATTTATTTGATTACCCCATGTATTACTACTGTGAAGCGCTATGTACATTAATGGCGCTATATAAATAAAGACATACAATACAATACAATACATTACTATCAACAGCAGTAACCAAGCCTTCATTGCAAAATCTTCCAGTGAATGCATTTCTCCTAATGTGATGATCAGTACAAGATTTTAACATATTGAGTGAATGAAAAAAACTTTAATAAATAAAATATATATAATATAAAGTGTGTGCAATGTCCTGCAGCTAATAAAGGCAAAAATACAAAACAGAAAGAAATCAGAGCTAGGACTAACACAAATGAAATATATCAGTGAGTAAATGGGTGACTAATAAATGTACTGACCCAGGTGAAATGAGCTAGCAGGATGCAGCCCTAATTAGGATATTCATTTTTCTTCTAATACCCTTGGTCTGGTATTCACATCAGTGATAGGTCCTACATCTATTGTTTTTCTTGATCTTTGCCTTAAGGTAGACTCGAACAATGAAATCCAGACAGATGTACATATAAAAGAAGTGGCATCTAACAGTTATCTTCATGCCAAGAGCAGTCACCATCAAGGCTGGCTAGGGAATATACCCTTTAGTCAATTTGGTAGACTAAAACGAAATTGCTCCACGGATCTGGATTTCATTGTACAATCTAATATTATGAAGGCCAAATTGATTGAAAAAGGATATGACAATATTCTTGTAGGGGAATCTTTTGTGCGAGCAGCAAATCTTGACCGGAAAACGCTGCTTCAAGCAACGAATGATAAATATCTTAAGAAAACTCTGTCAAAATCTTCCTTTAAGGAATGTTTATAATTTTCCACCAAATTCAGCCAGTCACACAAGTCCGTCCGTTCGATCATGAATAGGCACTGGGACATTTTGAGAAAAGATCCAATCTTGGGAACACATTTGGATGAGGCTCCATCCATTATATTTAGAGGAGCGGAATGTCATAAAACCATCTTGGCTCCTACTAAATTACGATCTTTACCCAATACTGGGTTCACAAAACCATCAGGAAACTTTAGATGCAATAGAGGGAGATGTCTCACTTGTACTTTTTTGACAACACAAAAGAAATTTACATCTTTTTCTAATGGCGAGACATTTGTGGTTAAAGGCTTTATTAATTACCAAACCACTTTTGTAATATACCTTATTCATTGTGCTTGCGGCCTACAGTACTGCTGCGGCGCATCTTATTCTAACACATCGCCGGTTTTTCCATAGCTTTTTCCTGGAATGCGACGCACTTCACCGGGAGCATGCCGCATTCATTTTGCGTTCTCAGCCACGGGTCATGCGCGGGTCATGCGCGGTTGATGCGTTTATTGAGAATGGTTTGGATTTAATAGGTTGCAATTCTTCGCGTGTCCGCCAGATGGCAGATATGCATGAATTGTAATGCGCATGCGCTTCAGTAATGTGTCGACTTGCAGGTGTTTCATTTAAAAAAGATACCACAGTGTGCTATTGTAAATTGGCCTTGAGACTGAAGGAAGAGGTTGCAAAAATGTATCAATTTAGGCTTTTCATATAAAATAAAGACAAAGACCAGTTTCTGTTACAGTATTCTCCAGAGAGCCGTCGCCATGAGTGTTCAAGTGCAGCCCGTTTTCCAAAAACCCGACAGAAATTACGCGTATTTGATATGGGCCGCGATTAATGCAACAGATGATAAATTTGAACAACTGTTGCCATCTTATCAGTATTTTAGCGAAAACTATGACTTTTACAAATTTTCGCCAGCTCCTCATACGTTGAAGCATGCAATAAGGAAAAGGTTATGTAGCAATCCCTATTTTATCGTATTGAGCCACAATTTGTTGGAGGGTATTGGTGTGTATCACCGGCTTTTTCCTGTATCTATGATCATGCAGACGGCAAAAGGCGAAAGGTCGTGTTAAAACCAACTAAGAAACGATAGTCGCTGCCAAGCAATGCACCAGCACCGGCTTCCAATAACGGTCCCACCGTCAGTGTCAACCCTTGCTGTCTATCCAGCAAGCCTGAGCCGGATTTCGCGTGCAGTTTCGATCAAGTATTTACATTCCTGCTAATCATAATCATTGACAACTACCCCCTCCCGCACCCACAGTACACCAATGAATGATAATGAATAACAAAACAACATGAATCAGTTAATGTTTTTTTTAACTCTCAATTCTCACAATGCTGTGCAAATCAGATTTACATTTCAAATTCGAGAAGGGATTTTCCAAAGCGTTACAGTAAACAAAGCCTCAAAGGGTTGGGGGGGGTGGGGTGAGTCATGTGCAGTAATCAGCTAGGTCCCATCTCAAAAAGGATTACACGCAGGCGCATTGAGGCTTTGTAGCTCAGCTATGGACGGATTAAGAACACAATGTCAAGATTCAGAAAATTAACGACTGTGGAGGGGGGTTGGGTGACTCATGCGCAGTAAGCAGCAAGCTCCCATCTCAAATCAAAGAGGATTAGAGTACACGCAGGTGCAGTGAGGCGATTGACGCTCGGCTAGGGACGGATTAAAAACACAATGACTACCTTCAGAAAATTAATGACTCTGTGGAGGTGTCTGTCGATAAGAGTTTGTGTGTGTGGGGGAGGGATGAAGGATTAGTTGTGCAGCAGTTCAAAGAAATTACATAGAGTACAGTACAGTAATTTGAAAAGGCAGTTCATCATAATACTGTAATTTGATTCCTACACCCCCAAATACAGTACATAAAAAGCACACAAATCAACCATGTGCAGGCAAACGCACAGATTGAATATCGTAATATCAAGATTGTTTTTGCAGGCTTGTGGATAAAATAACAGTTAAAAAATCATAATTAAAAAAAAAATTTGGGGGGCACTCAAGCAAGCAGTGGTGGGTGAAGTTACAGGCGCATGAGCAGGAATCAACTAGCTCCCATCCGAAAGAGGATTACACACAGGCGCATAGAGAGGTGATGCTCTGTGCAAATCAAATTCGAGAAGGGATTTTCCAAAGCGTTGCCGTAAACAAAGCCTCAAACTTCCCATCTCAAAGAGAATTACATGCAGGCGCCGTGAGGCTTTGTAGCTCGGCTATGGACGGATTAACAACACAATGTCAAGATTCAGAAAATTAACGACTCTGTGGAGGGGGGTTGGGTGAGTCATGCGCAGTAAGCAGTTTGCTCCCATCTCAAAAAGGATTACACGCAGGTGCAGTGAGGCTTTGTAGCTCGGCTATGGACGGATTAAGAACACAATGACAAGATTCAGAAAATTAACGACTCCATGGAATTTCAAATCCTTGAGCTAGCCTTGTGTGTGTTCGTGGGGGAGGGGGCTACAGGGTACAGCTGCATGAAGTTCAAAGATAAAGACATACTTTCATTTCAAAAGACAGTTCATCATAATAATACACTCCCAAATACAGTACGTAAAAAGCACACAAATCAACCATGTGCAGTCAAACGCACAGGGTCGCAGTCAAAAGCTACAGCACAGATTCAATATCGTAATACAGTAAGATGGTTTTTGCAGGCTTGTGGAGAAAATAAAAATAAAAAAATTACAAAAAAAAATTTTTTGAATTTTTTTTTTTGGTCGCTTGCTCAAGCAAGCAAGCAAGCAGTGGTGGGTGAAGTAACAGGCGCATGCGTAGTAATCACCTGCTGTCAAGCAGGAATATGATTGAAACCAGACACACGTTCAAAGGAATGGTGTGGGAGAGATGTACTGCATTGTAGAGAAGATAAGAAGTTGAAATACCCTGCAGTGCAGTTAATTATCCTTAGCGAGGGGAGAGTGCTGTATATGCCGAAATGTGACACTGTTGCAGTACTGTACACGCCTATGCATTTCAACAATTTTCAAATTAGACATACTGTACAGCAGCACAGCAAATGCATGTATACTTAAATATGCAAATTTACCATTACTGCGCGCGCACACACAGACTGTGTTCTGACGTAGGTTGAACTGCGAAGGTATTAGACTTCCAAGACAACAGCTCGCAAACGCCCCCCTGAGTTTTTACACGGCATTGCAGTATTGCAGACGGCGAGAATAAAATGCTAAAATCCCGAGCGCTAAAATAACGCAGTTCACTCCGGGCGAAACAAACAGAAAACCGCACCTAACTGGGATAATCTGATAGCCGATTTAGACTCAGGTCGGCCACCACTGTATGTAGGCCGCATAACACGTCCCCTCTGCACTAGATTTTTAGAGCATAGGAGAAATATCTTGAACGGTATGACTAACCATAGTTTGTCAAGACATTGTCTCCTTTGCCACAATAAATCTACTGATGGTATGAGAGTCATGGGTCTGGAACATATTCCCTCATCTGTTGTAGCGGGAGATAGGGTCAAATTGCTCTCTCTTAGGGAAACCTACTGGATTTTCAGGCTTAATAGCCTGACACCCAGAGATTTGAACGTACCATTGTCTAGTTTCCGAGTTCTCCTTCCTAGTCTGCCTGCCCACTCTTTGCTTCCCCCTTCCCCAGTCCTTTTTTTCCCTCCCCCATTCCATATTGTTTAGATCATCAGACTCATTTTTATGTAGTTTTGAGTTATTTATGTGTATGTCCACATTTTTATATATCTTTGTTTACTTTATTGTTTATATATGAATACTTTTATCCACGCATGTGATGATTATATATGCACTACATGTGTGTATACACGTTTTACATAAATGTACACATTTTTATTTTATTTTATTTACCTTCCTCAATTTTTGATTCTGTTTGCCTTGTCTATGCTTAATGTTGTTATATACATATATATTTCAATTTTTCCAGATTCACAATTTTTATTATAATTTATATAAAAATATATTTTTATTTTATTATTTTTTGATATTTAGTATTTATATTTTATTAATATAAGGATTTGAATTAAATACATATATATATATATATATATATATATATATATATATATATATTTCATAGTTATTTTATATTTATTTATTTGTGATTATTGGTATGTAATATTTAATATCTTTTTTCTTAATTTGACTTACCTTATTATATATGTTTTATATTGCAGCCCTATTCCAATCACCTTAGATTTTTTGTGTTATATATTGGCCCTATCCTAGGTTCATTGACGGTCATTTTTGGTATGTACAGTATTTATCTTTAAGAGACATCATATTTGTCTTCCTGCTAATTAACCTATCAGGTTTAAGTCAACCCTATAAAAGGTTCACCACTATCCCCTAGAATTCACCCTTGAAGAAGTCGGCGCAACAGCTGACGAAACAGCGTAGGTTAGCGTCATCAATGCCCGACAGCTGACTGTGAGAGGAGTGCCTAATCGCATGTGAGGAGTGAGAGCAACTATTTCAGTTATATTGGCAGAACAAAGTGGAAGGCTGCATTTGTCTGTCTGTCTGTCTGTCTGAGTCTGACATCAAGCAGAGATACGAGTGAATATTCAATTTGAATGAATACAGCTGTCTTGTGTGAGGGGGTAATCCAGGAAGTGGAACAGCGTCTCCAGTGTTACCCGGATCAGCATCACATGTTCATCACCAGCGTGATTTCGTTGGTGTGCTGACGGAGGGATGTGGAGACCCCTGTGGTCATCGCGGTTACATCTTTTGGTGAGACCATTCCTTAATCCCTTGCCTATGCTATTTGTTTACCCCCATCTCCATCTATAGAGGTCAATATCAGCCTTTTTCCACATTTGCATCCGCAATCTATCATCTGACGGGTCAATTACTTCTCCCCATTTGTTGCTCCAGTCATTTGCTACCTATCGAATGACAATTCCTCCCACATCTCACTGCCTCCTACATTTGTGCTATTGGACATTTTTTGGTCACATTTCTCTTCTTTTTTATTTTCAAGAGTACTCTTGTTTTTTATTGTCATATATTGTGTTTATTGTGTCTATTGGCATCATTGTGTTTGTCTTAATCTGTTCAGTCACCTAGCCTTCCTTGCTTAATTAATACATTTTCCTGTTTTTTATTGCTATACAGGATTGCGCCTTTTTCCCTTCATTATATATATATATATATATATATATATATATATATATATATATATATATATATATATATATATATATATATATATATATATTCTAGAAAAATAAACTATATATATTTTTAAATTAGTATTTATATATGTCTATATTATATATATATATATATATATATATATATTTTTTTTTTTTTTTTACATATATAATATGAAATATAAATTTATGCATACTGTATATAGGAAATATAAAATAAAACATTATACCTAATTGTTTATTATAACAACACTTCCTCTATAGCCTATTAACAACTCCTTCCATGTTGTTACAGGTTTCTTCGGGCCCACGCTCAATAGTTTTATCCATGTTCTCATGTACTCTTACTACGGTCTGTCCGTTTTTCCATCCATGCACAAATATCTCTGGTGGAAGAAATACCTCACTCAGGCACAACTGGTAAGGTCACTATATATATATACTGTATATATCTGTATCTCTTTTTGTTTAATGAGGGTTTTGTTGCAAGGCTTGGGCTAGAAAAATAAAAGAAGGGGGAGGGGAGAAAAGGAGGATGGGGGGGGGGGGAAGGAGAAGGGGGGGAAAGGAGAAGGGTAAACAACATAACCATCAACATCAGGACTTCCAAATCCACTACTGCAAACACATGAGCAAGGGGTGATTTCTTATAAACTGGGCAAGTATACAGTCTTTCTATCCTAACCTCCTACTCATTGCCACAACTTATACACCCAACCGAGACATTTGAGACATTAAGGACACAAGCCTTTTCTGTTGATCCACGGTTCCCAGATCTTTTGGAAGGATTTTGAGTTATGTTTTAGAAATCAACAGAAACACAATATGAGAATGCAGGAAAGTATACTCAAAAATAATCTACTTAATTGCACATCACAAACATGTAAAATATAACTTTTAATAAAGATATCATCTTACAACATATATCACTGTGTGTCAGTATAACAGTAATTCAAAAGTAAATAGTAGTGAGGCACACTAACCAGACAAATCCCTCAAAGAATACATCCAAAACCAAGCATATTTGCCATTGGTAACCAATGAGGGAGATGTACACAAAAATAACTTATTGATGGTTCATCTTCTACCATCAATACGGGAATCAATGCGACTAGGAAAATCTAAACATGTGGCAAAATAGATAGTGCAAACATGCAGCTAAGGTAATAAAATATATAGCCACCATAGATCTTGTTTGTTTATTAGAGGAATATAGTTGCCAGTCCCTCCCAATTAAAGGGACTGACTGAACAATATTAATACTCAAGGAGCAGGCAGAGACCATAAGCTGATGTTAATGTGTGGATGAATGTAAACACACATACCTGTAGGATGAATAACAGGAAAAATCCCTCAGTAGGAGGAGATAGCCCTGTGGTCAGGTATAGATACAATGTGGGTACTCCCCAATGTAAACAGAGTAACATCTAGCAGAGTGAAACAACCGGATAGTAAAGCCACATAGTAGCAGCTAAAATGGAAACACTGTGGATTCAATGTGTCCCTGAAATCACAGCTGATTGAAAAACTTAGGCTGGCATACTACAGAGAGTCAGTGGGATGGTGTAATGAACAGGTACTACGGACAGTGCTAATGTGAACAGAAGCATGTAGTAGAAGTAGATGATACCGCACTTAGAGTGACCAAATGAATACCTAGATATCCCTCTAATAGGTCCCGTTGAATGAACAGCTTAGCCGCACCATAGCGGGATCCGATGGCCATTACGTGCCCGACGCATGTTTCCCTCCAGCTACAGAGCTTGTAAACTGCCACTGATGAAGCTCCATAGCTGGAGGGAAATGCATGTCCTGCAGGCTCTCCCAGCACTCCCCCTCCCTCTGAGGACACCACGCTCAGCACTCTCCTGCCCCCCTAGGCTCTGGCAACGGAACCTTCATTTCAGAGTGTGTTTAGGTTATTGAAATAGTTGTATCCAATTTCATTTGAGTGTTATTTGTTCCCCATTTTAATATATAAAGCATCATTGTGTATTAACCTGGGCTTTCTGTTTCTTTCCATTCGCCCCTATTTTTGTGGGTTTGGGGTGCTGAGCTGTATACCATGTCTCCATAGTCGATAATTGGCATTAGTATCTGCTGTGCGATACGCTTTCTGACCAGCAGACTTAGGGAGGATTTGTTCCTGTAAAGTATACCTAGTTTGACATATGTTTTGGATGTCAGGGTATCAATGTGCATCCCGCATGTTGAGTGGGAGTCAAACCATATGCCCAGGTATTTAAAACTAGTGACAGGGGTTAGGGTGGTGTTAGCGTTGGTTCTGATCTGGAGCTCAGTCACTGGAAGCTTTAAAAATGTAGACTTGGTCCCAAACACCATTGTTACAGTATTGTCAATGTTTAAAAACAGTTTGTTTTGGGAAATCCAGTTTTCGAGTCTCAAAAAGTCAGACTGAAGTATGTGTTCAAGGTCGGAGAGGCTATGGCTGTGTGCATATAGGATTGTGTCATCTGCATACATGTGTATTGAAGCTTCCTTACAAGCTGTGGGAAGATCATTGCTGAACACTGAAAAGAGTAGGGGCCCCAGAACAGAGCCTTGCGGGACTCCACATGTGATATCCAAGGGGTTGGAGTTAGAGCCTGAGATGGACACATGTTGGGATCTACCTGATTGGTAGGACTGAAACCAGTTTAAGGCATGCTTCCCTATTCCGGAGCACTGGAGTTTTTTAAGCAGGATAGCTTGATCAACTGTATCAAAAGCCTTTGCAAAATCTAGGAATATTGCACCAGTGACTTGTCCCCGTTCCATTCCACACTGGAATTCATTGCAAACTTTTAGCAGGGTAGTTACGGTGGAGTGTTTGGGGCGAGAGCCAGATTGGAACTGACTAGGGAAATTTATCTTGGTATAGTAATTGCTTAATTGGGAGTGAACACATTTTCCATGACTTTAGCTAGTATTGGGAGAAGAGAGATTGACCTGTAGTTTGAGACCGTGTTGTTGTCCCCACTTTTGAAGATTGGGACAACTCTGGCAGTTTTCCAGGTCTTATGGATATGGCCTACAGACAGAATAGAGTTGACTATGGAAGTAATTGGTTTGGCAATGGCTGGGGCACCAAGTCTTAGGAACTTGGATTGTAGTAAGTCAGGTCCACATTGGCTGCTCAATTTTAATTTAAGAAGCGCTTGTGTAATCTCCTCTTCAGATACTGGGCCAAATTGAAAATTGTGGGCAGTATTAGGAGGGGGTGGGTCTATATGGGTACTCCCAGGATGAGATTCATGTTTGTGGTTTGGGTTGCGTTTTGCTAATAAGTTAGTAGCACACCCCACAAAGTAGTCATTGAATGCATTTGCAATGTCAGTGGGGTTTGTCTGAGTAATATCCCCCTTTGTGATATTACTTGGTCATTGATGGTGAGAAGGCTGGAATATATTGTTGATAACCTTCCAGAAGTTAGCTGGGTTTGATGTATTCTGGAGGAGATTGTCAGAGTAATATTGTGCTTTTCCATGCCTTGTGCACATGTTCTGCAGGCATCTGTAGTGATTGAGATCCTTGGTAGTGCCAGTTACTTTGTAGCTTTTCCAGAACTGGTAGAGTGCTATTAGGTCAGTTGTAACCCATGGAAGGTGGGCCCCCCGTACCCTTATTCTGCATAGTGGTGCATGGGTATCACAGAGTTTTTTGAGAACTCAGATTGGAAATAGTCTAGCGCAGAATCGGGGTCGGGAATTAAATCTATTCTGTACCAAGTGCAGTTGGTAAGGTCAGCCAGAAACAGTTGTGGGTTAAAGTTTCTAAATGATCTAGTGAGGAGAACTTTAGGGCTTGATTGGGGTGGTTTAATTTTCCTTACACAGTACACTATTGCGTGGTCACTGAAAATGTCAGGAAGGATGCTAGAGGATTGGATTCTACTGGGATTTGAGGAGAGAATCCAGTCTAGCAAGGAATGGTTGTGCTATTTCAGGTTTGTCCGTGTGGGTTGGGAAATGAGTTGCGTTAGGTTAAGTGACTTGAGTTGTAACTGGATTTTGTGGTTTTTAGGGTTGAGCCAATTGAAGTTGAAGTCCCCAAGAACTAGCAGATCACTCTTCTTATTCAGAGAGGAAATGGAGCCAAGAAACTGGGTGATATCAGTCAGGGACTGTAGACGGGCTTTAGGGGGGCGGTAGATGCCAGCAAGCAAGATGGGCTTAGAGAAGGGGAGGCAGATTCTGCCAACTAGGATTTGAAAAGAGGATGGGCTTGGGGGGGGGGGGGGCAATTTAACAGTGTAAATTGTAAGGTGTCTGCAATATATAAAAAAACACCCCTCCTCCTCTCTTTGACCTGTCTCTCCTAGAAATGGAGTATCCCTGAATGGCAATATTTACATCTGGAGTTTTAGGGGTTAACATGTTTCTGTGAGAACAATGGCTTTGGGTTTATGCATTAGGAACCATGCTCTCAGTTCATCCAATTTGGGCAGCAGGCTCTGGATATTTATGTGGGCGACAGATAGCCCTTTTTGAAAGTTGAAGGGGGTATTCTCAGGGGTATGGGACTGAGATGAAATGGGAGGGCCTGGGTTAGGTTCAATAATCACCTGCTAAAGAGCGTAATAGTACAAGTAGAAATTTGAGTAGTTTGCCAGTTGTAAATTTGTTGCGTTTGCCATTAGAGTGAGCGGTGGTTGGTGTGCTAGTTTTTAAGAGTTCTCCACCAACATTCATTAGATCGTGCAAGGCTTTTGAGTAGTCCAGGGTGTATGGTGATGCTGGGTGTGGGCCAGGAGAGAGGCGTTTGTAGTGGATAGAGGGAGTAATATTTCCATGAGGCCACGAGAAAGAACAGAGTTGAGATACTGTCCATACCTGGTTTATTATGCATGGGGTAGGTAATGCTGCATGGAGCTGTTGTGAGCCAAGTGTGTGTGTGTGTGTGTGTGTGTGTGTGTGTGTGTGTGTGTGTGTGTGTAGACTAAACAGCAGGGGTGTGACTTTTCCTTGTCAAATGTTTTGCTGCATTGCAATGCTAGGGCCTATTCAGGGTTTGCAGTGGGCTGTGTGGGTGAGGGTTGAGGCAGGGGGAGGTAGTTGTGTGCAGTCAGTATTGGGAGAGGCTGCAGTGAAGTAAGTTTTAAAGGGGTGGGGGGGTTTAAGTGTGCAGGCTGGCAAGCATGGGGTCATAGTGTGGTTAGAGTAGCTCACCGTTTGTTGCCATGTGTAGAAAAGTTTGCAGTAGATGCAGTCCCCAGTCCACCTCTAATCAAACTATAGTCTAACTATATATTCTCACTTAAAATGATCACTATAGTCCATCTATATATTCTCTCTTAAAATGATCACTATAGTCTAACTATATATTCTGTTAGATAAATAAAGCAACAGCTTCTGCTCAGCTAAATGGTTGTAGGTAATTATTGGTAGGAGGGGTGCCTACTGGGATATGAGATAATGGTAGAAAAGAGAAGGAAAGTTGAAAATGTGCCCTAGTATTCTCCAACGTCTTAGCGTGAGAATACACCGTCTGCCGACTCGAGATGACTTCAACCTCCGGAGGATTTAGCCCACTCTTATAGCGCTGATGATCTGGGAAAACAAAATGGCGGACGAGCTCGGGAGAAGACAGTAATTGAGTCAGACAACCAGTGAAGCTTTGTCAAAAACTGTTCTCTCGTTTATTAAAGGTTTACAGCCAGTTTATATAGCAATCTTGAGCATAGAAAAAACACAGATATGAGAACATACTTCCCCTTTTAATTCACAGTCTGTCTATCTCAGCAAAATGACAGTTAGACAGTTTATGGTCTGGGAAAGGGGCTCAATACCGAGTTTGGAGGCCGTTACAGGAAATGTCAGTATGTTGTGTAATGCATTCTTGTGTAAGTTATGCCCAATATGGCTGAAGACAAGTTCCTGTTTTCTACAGGGCAAAATAAGTCTGAACAAATACGGTTCAGCTAGCGATAAGTGGGTGATAGGTCAGGTCATTTTCTCAGACCTGCCTGGACAGCATAATTACGTATGGCATATAGCATGTGGTTAGTTCCTGAGACTTAAATGTTAGTACAGAATAGTTATAGAAAAATGGTTATCCAGCAATCAAAATGGAGTCCCCCCTTATATGCACATTTTCAATCCTCCCTTTTGTCATCACAAAATGACAATTAACCTCTAGGATATGGGGGTCTCGTATTGGATTTGAATGTTATCATAATCCATCAAAGGTATCTGGACTCTAGTGGCAGTAGATCCAGAGTCATGTATCATATTTGGGAAACTGTGAATGGGGGCATTAACGTCCAGTGATGCATATGTGTGGTCAATTGACTTACCAAAAGGCATAATCATTTTACATAAAGATAAGCACATGAATTTGCAGCATGAAAAAATAACAACTAATACTACGATTATGTTAGTGATTACTATCAGTCCCATAAGAAGTTTCCTTCCCAATTCTCCAATCCATGCATCTAACCCAAAAGTCCAATCAAACTGATCAACTCTCTCAGTAATGTCTGCGACAAGAGTTTTGATGTCAGCGACATGATTCTGCAATGACTTGGAGTGATCAGAGAGATTGAAACAACACATTCCCTGAAAATCTTGACATCCATGCTCATGTTTAAGCAAAAGATAATCTATTGCGGCGCGATTTTCCAAAATTGCTTTGCGTGTATCTTGTAAATCTATCATTAGTTCTTCTAGGGCCTGGGAAGTGTGATTTAACCCCTTGGCTACAGCGCATGCCAGTTTGGCGAGAGTTCTTGCTGTATACACAGCCAATCCAGGAACTCCAACAAGGGAAGCTGCTAGACTTACAATTTCAGTGGTTGACAATAAATTTACATGTGGATTGCAATCTTCAGTAAGTGAAATAGTGGATCGCTTAACTTTGGTTTGATGTAAGCCAGGTTCTACAGAAAACATCATTATCCCTAACCTGGTGAGAGCACATGGCCCCCCTGAGATGTTTCCTGGTATGTACGTGTAGGTAGTATTACCACAAGAAAACAACCATCCAACGGGAAGTTTAACAGAATAAAGATGACTTGGTGTGCTTACTGTGTGATTGCAACTCATAGTGTTATTGACGCTAGTACATTTGTCATCAGTTCGACTACACAATATTCTGGTCATGTTGGTGGATGCTGAGGGCGTCAATTTTACTTGTTTACATTTACCTATCTTTTCAGGATTACATGTCATTTGATAACATATGTCACCCTGTGTTATATTCTGGGTCGTAATTTGTGTCATGTTAAGCCATTTCTCACCAATACACTGGGGACAGTCACGACAATATTCATAAACAGAAAAATGCTGTCGTACATCATGATGTTCTGCTAAACTATCATTATTGCTTATGCTACTTTTAACAAAATCTCTACTGGTGTGGGTACTGCTATAAGACAGCTTGTGAGTATGTCAGTTGTGCTGGTCATGTCGGCTAAACAGAAATGTGACATATTCAGTACCTCAACAGCTAAATGCTTCCAAATGTTAGTCTTGACTTCCGTTAGAAATGAAGCCATGCGTTTGGAGCGTATGTAATGTTTTCCTGGCAAATTGTGAGAGTTAAACTGGACCTTTGGTACATGGGTTTCGCTTTCATCTTGTTCTTTGGAGATGAGAGAAGAGAGTTCACCTTCTCCAGAGAAAACATAACTTTCAGGTGGACTGTGGTTAGGGCAGGTAATAGTGGTACTCGTGATACTAGTGATACTGAGTCCATTAACGTAGATGTAGCAAAAAGCGCATATTATTATTGTCAATACGTTCAAGAGTAGACAAAGCGTATCAAATGAGACTAATTTGACAGTAATGCCTTTAGTAATTTACAAGGTGTATTTTGGTTCTCACACACATAAAAAAAAGGTGAAATAAAAGTGGGTTAAAGTTAAAGGAATTGTGTAGTGTCGGTCGTGAGTCCCCAAACTTAAATAAAGTGCACTATCAAGGTACAAACATATATATCATTGTGTACATTTAGTGATAAGTTGTGATATATACTGTTAATAAAGTGATTACAACCTTGCGTCCTTGTTATTGCGATGCGTGTGGTTAATCTTTTCTTGGTTTTGCTTCCTAATAAAATATATATAAAGCGAAAAGGTATATTCCCTTGTTATGAACTCAGTATCTATATCAGTAAACGGTACTTTAATTAGTACAGGGTGTATTCATTTAAACAGCTTCTAATGGTCTGCTATATGTACACATGATAGTTACATATGCCCATAGGACACTTAAACAGAATGTTTTCTTTTAGCAAGTGCTTTGTGTTCTCCTCAGATTACACTGCTCTACGTTTTAATGCACACAAAATGTCTTTGTATGCGGCAGGTTCTTAGCATCTGTGGTATCCTGTTTTCCTTAGTCACGCTTGTGACTTGGTTCCCACTTGTTGCTAATTTAGTATACATATATTTTGTGCTGCACATATATTAGGCGTGAGCACGTAGAGGAGCTGTTGGTTATGTGGGTAATTGGAACTCACAGGGTGCTACATAAAGCACTGTGTCTTTGCTGTTAAACTTCAGCCAGGTGTCCTTTCAGGAATCACATAAGGACACCTGGCTGAAGTCTAAAACTGTAGGCACTTACGTTGTGGTACCCGTAAGGCTTGTCCCTTGATTGACACATCCAAAGAATTTTCAAACTGGAACAATTCAAAAAAGTTCAGTTTTCAGAAATTCATAAACTGTAAAACAGTAGGGATTGTCTATTTAGCAACATGTACCTGTGGGGTTAAATATGTAGGCAAAACATCTAGAGCATTTAAAAGGAGAATTTTAGAACACGTAAGCACTATTAGGACTCACAATGACACTCCAATAGCCAGACATGTTAACAACATGCATGGAGGTAGCTTAACCCTTTTGTCTTTTCAGGGAATCGATCATATCACTTTGGGGATTAGGAAAGGAGATTTGGATAAGGTTCTCCTTAAATCAGAAGCTAAGTGGATATACACTTTGGGCACTATGGCCCCACATGTTCTCAATGAGGGCTACACATATACTGCATTCCTATAATGAACAGGAAGGAACATATGCAGTCCTCCATACATGCCCCAGTGTATTATTCAACATAGGATAGAACCAGGGGATATTTTCATTACCCTAAATGTCCCAAAAATAATCCCCCTCCCTCCCCCCCATACCCTATCTGTCAAGATCTGGCAACAAGTGTTTTCCTAACAAGTTTATAACCACAATAGATGCATTAATGTGAGTATACTACTGTATTTGACAACTTGGGCAACAGTCACATATCCATTAGGAATAATGAAGAAATATATGTGTAACCAGCTGTAACTCCTCTCTTTCTTTTAACCATATGAGACAGTTCATTTCATTTTTATAATTTGTCCACTAGGTGTCAGTGCAGCAAAACGGAGAATAGATCCTTACCTTTTGATCACTCCGATACACTCACCTGTTGCGTCCTCTCCAATTAGGTGTAGCCAGGGTCCCTCTGGTCCCCCTGTCTGCAGGTTTCATTCCCCCTTGCGTGTGTGCTGCTGCGGGGGCGAGCGTGTTCCCGGGGGCTCCCGGTGGCAGCTGCGGCTGGACACCGCCATGTTTAATGTGTTCGCGCATGTGCGGAGGCTTGCGCGTAAGAAGAGCAGTCGCGGTGGCCATGTTGAGGTTGGCGCGGGAGTTCGTGCCTGTGCAGTGCAATGCACAGAGGTTGGCAAGCATAGAGGTGGCCATTACATGTGTGCAAGAGCTCTTGGAAGTTGCGCATGCTCAGTTAAGAGTAGCGGCGGCCATTACAGCTTCATACATGCGCAGTAAAGATCGCGCACGCGGTCCCCATAGGAAAGAGCTGTGCCAAGGACTACAATTCCCAGCAGCCTCTGGGGACTGCACTTTCACCCTGGTCACAGGCAGCCAGACAGCCAATAGAGATGGCAGATTCTCATGCTGCAGAGTTGCAACAATGTTGTGTGCAGACAGGGTTTTTGTCAGTTGGATCCAGGAAGAGATTGGGGAAGGTAGTGTACACAGAGCAGGGCTCTGCTGTACTAGGCCAGAGAAACCCCAGGCCCACGTAGGCCCCACTCCCCACTAGGATAGTGGGTAAGTTCATAGGGAAGGCCCCTTAGGTAGGGACCCTGCCCTCATCTGAGTATTGTCAGTGACACAGCTGCAGTGCTGTGGGCTCTGACAAGAAGAGACAGTGTGGCTTGCAGTGCAGCCACAGCAGTTAGTTTGGCAGTTTCAGGGAAGGCCCCTTTCAGTGCAAGGGGGGGTTGCTTAATATAGTACCCAGTTCTATGTGATATCACCGGTGCTAGTTGCACTCAGTGATCGCGGCCTGCGTCTGGGCTCAGACAGGCTCTACAGCAAGAGACTTTCCAAAGGTGGATCACTCCATGTGGGAGCCACCCACCGCCAGGCAGAGTTGCCGGACGTCACAGAGGAGATCGCAGAGCGGCGGATCCTTTGTGAAGAATCTGCAGCCTCAGGTGCTGGAGCACTGGGCAGGTACAGTCAGCCATCAAGTGCACCAACCTTACCAACAGTCACTCACTTGGGGTATTGTGGGACATTTGGGGCTATTGATATAACGTGTTGGGTACAGAGCCCTACGTGGTGACCGGGTAGTTGTGCCTATTAGTGTTATAGAGGGACACTGTCAATGTCATATTGTTGAAGTATGTTGTGTTATTTGCCATATAGTAAACCCTTTTAGCCATAACCTTTGGTGTGGGCTGGTTACTTTATGGGGGTTCCTATGTGAGGGCCACTCTACACTCCTAGAAGCTCACATAGGTGGAGGCGCTGACAAGAAATGTTCCAGAGGATTCACCCCAGGCTCTCACTAGCGGAGGCTCAGACCTCCTGTGAGCCTGACAGGTATACTGCACCACACCTGGTAACATATAGATTCCCCCTCACATACACACTATATGCGATTGGGTGGGGGAATACCGGTTACATAGGGTTACCATGGAAACCCAAGGACATAAAACCGGGAAACCTGGTGAGTCACGCCAACCCCCGATGAAGTTCCGGTAGTGAACGAAACGCGCGTCAGGTGATGACGTCATAGTCATCTCCTTTCAAGCGAGACTGCAACAAAGGTTGCGAGTCTAATCTGCCTAAGAAACAATTCTATGTATCTATATAGCAAGTGTAACTAAGATGTGGACCGTGAAGGAATCCACTAGCAGTTAGGTTTCTGCATACACTCCCTTTGGAACTAAGGAGACAAGCAGAGGGTATTAGGAACAGCAAGGACACAGTGCTTTATGTAGCACCCAGTGAGTTCCAATTACCCACATAACCAACAGCTCCTCTATGTGCTCACACCTAATATATGCAGCACAAAATATATGTACTGTATACTAAATTAGCAACAAGTGGGAACCAAGTCACAAGCGTGACTAAGGAAAACAGGATACCACAGATGCTAAGAACCTGCAGCATACAAAGACATTTTGTGTGCATTAAAACGTAGAGCAGTGTAACCTGAGGAGAACACAAAGCACTTGCTAAAAGAAAATATTCTGTTTAAGTGTCCTATGGGCACATGTAACTATCATGTGTACATATAGCAGACTATTAGAAGCCGTTTAAATGAATACACCCTGTACTACAGTAGCTGCCGCCTTTATTCTCCTGCGGCCGCCACCGCATTGTGCGGTCAGACGCGGCTGATTTGTTTTTTTTTCGGACGCGTGCTGCGCGTCACTGGTGTGCCGGTCACACGTGCCAGGGTTCCGCCGGCATCCCGAAGATGGATGGAGGTTGAAGGGAGAAGCGGAAGCAGAAGGCAGGTTGAAGGCAGAAAGCAGAGGCAGAGCAGCCAGGGGGTCGGACCGGAGGAGGGGAAGATGCGGGGAAGATGCGGCTGGCGCGCGGCCAAGTTCAGCGCGCCACGGGTAAATGTAAGAATAAAGCTGGCCGCAGCAGTAATTAAAGTACAGTTTACTGATATAGATACTGAGTTCATAACAAGGGAATATACCTTTTCGCTTTATATATATTTTATTAGGAAGCAAAACCAAGAAAAGATTAACCACACGCATCGCAATCACAAGGACGCAAGGTTGTAATCACTTTATTAACAATATAAATCACAACTTATCACTAAATGTACACAATGATATATATGTTTGTACCTTGATAGTGCACTTTATTTATTTAAGTTTGGGGACTCACGACCGACACTACACAATTCCTTTAACTTTAACACACTTTTATTTCACCTTTTTTATGCGTGTGACAACCAAAATACACCTTGTAAATTACTAAAGGCATTACTGTCAAATTGGTCTTATTTATATATAGGACTAATTTGATACGCTTATTTGAATATAGGTTTTAAGATATAAAATTGTGCAAATCAAATAAAATACACATCAGTGGAGGTGAAGTTTCACCTCTTTTAGAAAAAATAAGGCTCTGTTTAAGAGGTTGAGTGCAAGCATTATAGGGATTACTTTTTCTCTTTTCTAACTATATATTCTCACTTAAAAGTATCACTTTAAATGCATCACTCTAAAATGCCAATGCAATCCCTGCCAATGCAGGGGGGGGTGTTGGTTTTATACATCTAAAGCAGTCACATGGACCCCCCCCCCCCCCACCCCCTCACCAATAAATCAGCTTGTTCCAGTTGGTCAATTAGCAGCACACAGTTAAGAGGGGGGGGGGGAACAAAAAAACACCTTTTGATATTCAAACATACCAAAAGATCAATAATAATAAAGGCCGGTGGGTAATTCTTTTAAAACAGGACTTGCAGAACAGGGACATACCAAAAGTTCAATAATAAAGGTCGGTGGGTAATTCTTTTAAAACAGGACTTGCAGATCAGGGACATACCAAAAGTTCAATAATAAAGGTCGGTGGGTAATTTTTCAGTGTTATTATCCAAATATTTTTAAATATTAATATACTGCTAAATAATGTATATAATAGACATATTACAGGAGAAGAGCCAGGCACCAGCACAGGGAGTGAACTAAACACACAGACAATACATTGTGTATAAATGTTTGACCTATAGTACTACAGCAGCAGCTGCAGCGGACCTAGCTAACCCGCAGCTAAACCCAGCCTACAATACTGTACAATGGCTTAAATTACAGATTGCCCTATTTATATACTCCCATAATAAATCAGTTTGCAGATGCAGATTCAGATTCCAAATCCGTTGGGCGACTTTTCAGTGATATTAAAAAAAAAAATGTAGTCCAGTCATCCATCTCTAATCACATTCATATCCTGATTGATTACGTAGTCATATTAGTCACTCATTTTGACCGCACCCACTGATTAATATGAAGTATGCCAGTAGTTAACTCCTTGTTCACTCTCTCAAAACTGTTTTTTAATGTTCTAAAATAACTGGTCTGTATTTGCACCTTGTCTCCATCCCTGCCTGGTCCAACCTAAATATACTACCCATCCCGACCTTAAGTCACTGGTCCCCATCTCTATACCATCTTTATCTTGTTTGTTTTATTCCAATGTTGTACTGAAATAAATGAGGAGAGGGGCCCACTACAGAATGCTAAAATAATTGTTTGAATGGCATCTGGTTACTAAGCATTACATTTACTATCACTACAGTACTTCCTCTTACCAATATGATCAGAGGACCAGTAGCATATAATGGGTTAGAAACAATAGCAGCATAGATATACAGGTGCGCCGACGAGTATTCTAAAACTTGCCTTGGAAAATCTGGGGCTATCACCAACAAGACAAGGTACATGCTGGGTACATGCTGGGTACATGCTGCAACATTTCAGTGACATTTCTGCAGACAGACTAATGGCCCATCGGATTAACACAGCAGGGGTCCCTGGCAGTCCCATTCAGTTTGAATGGGACTGCCAGGGACCCTCGCTGTTAATCCAATGGGCCATTAGTCTGTCTGCAGAAATGACACTGAAATGTTGCAGCATGTACCCAGCATGTACCTGGGTCTTGTTGGTGATTTCCCCAGATTTGTTTTAGAATACTTGTTGGCACTACAGTAGGTAAGATATTACATTGTGTGTGCTCAGTTAACCCGCTCCTATTCCCATCTCTGCCCATACTTTTTATGTTAACCGATTCATTCCTCTTTCTAGATCCAGTTCCTACTCACCATTACACACACTCTTAGTGCAGCTGTTAAGCCGTGCGGGTTTCCATTTGGCTGCCTGATGTTCCAGTCCTCCTACATGTCTACGTTGGTGATCCTATTTGTAAACTTCTATTTAAAGGTAAGTAGATGGATAGAGAAGGAGCAACTGCTAAATCTGGTTACGATATACATCAATGTTGCTACATTTTAAACTTTTATAAGTGACAAAGAGTCCTGCAAAGCAATATAGTGCTCTAAAGCAGGGGAGCGTAACTTTTACTTCTGTGCCCCCCTATCTGATCTGCTCTGGAGCTCGTGCCCCCCTCCTACCTTCCAGCTGCGTCAAATTACGCTCCGGGTTCACGTGACACGCAGCGTCTTTTGACGCCCGTGGCGTTATTTGATGCAGTGTTGCATTGGAGATGCGTCACAGAGTCTGAATCCTGGTAAGTTTTATTGTTGCAGAGGCCTCACGCGATCCCCCGGCATTTAATTTAAATGCCTTGGGGAAGAGCGCGGGGCCTCTGCAACTGCCAGCGCCCCCCAGAAAAATCTACCGCCCCCCCCCATTTGCGCACCCCTGCCCTAAAGGAACTAAATAACAAATACTGATATAAAGAAGACTGTTCTGTGTTGCATAGCTTGTATTTTGTGTTCTTTATGTGTCTAGTTATGTCTGTTCAACAAAAGCTGAAAATCTTAAAATTCTCTATCCCCTTTCCCACTCCTTAATACATTCAGGGATCAATGTACGCAACTCTCCAGGCGGCAACACTGGGGCAAACAGGAGCAAAAAAACTGCACCATCTTTATCAAAGAAAAAATAAATCTTTCAGGAATAGCACATCTGTGAGCACGTGACTTGTGTATGTGATGGTCAATACTTCCAGCTATCCCGCCGAGTCATTTACCTTCTGGCAGGGCCCTCAAAACGAGCAATATCTCCCCAAAAACCATCACATTACAACCTCAATACGCTGCCACCACCTAGAATAATTTCAGGTCGTGTCTGCAGAGTCCTGAGTGCCTAATAATTAGGAAAAAACATTAACACAAAAACAAAATGTTACACAATGTGTCCTAAAATGCAATTAATCCCTTCTAAAGGGATCTCAAACAGAGAACTTGTTAAATTTTCAATTTAATATATGAAAAAGTGGTACAATACTTGGTTGCAGAAAAAGAGCGTTGCAAAAAACATACAATACAGTAATGCAGACAGTTTCAAAACATAACAGATCTTTCAAAGAGGCCGGTTTTTATCCTAACTTTGCCTAGGTCACAAAGGTGAGCCCCACATTTTGTGGGTATCCTTTTCCCCGCCCCCCCTCCTCCTTATCCATCACCTGCGACATTTATGATTGGAAATTTCGTTTTTAAACTAAAAATAGCTGAAGTATAAAAATAACCTATAATTTCTCTTTCTGTAACCCCTAGGATAATGTGCAAGTAACAGAGAAATCTACTGTGTAGCTCCAGGAAGGGCTCTGAACATAGAACCAATGCAGTATAATAAAGGAAATAAAGCGGAGCGTATGGAGTTAATATATAGCTCAATAATGGAGGATATACAACAGGTTAGCAGGAGTGTGTCCACAGTATAAAGCGGTAACTAGACAACCTAGAAAATGGCCAGTGTGGAGCAACAATGTACTCACGATAAGCACTGTATCCCTGCGTCCTCCTGGCTTCAGGTGCACCAGCGTGGCGACGCCCTCCCTCCGTGGCGTCTCTCTGATCCGGAAGTCACAGTAGCAAGGTAGAGGATGTGAAAGTCTGCCGCTCCTTAAAGGTACAGTGACTTACCAATGGGTAAAGATAAAAAAAACTTTTATTCAGGCTACATAAAAGGGATACAATCCATGGACACGACAAAAAGAACCTCCTCCCACACGCATCGAACAGCTAATGTTATTTCTCAAGGAGTATAAAAGTTTTGTATCTTTGCCCATTGGTGAGTCACTGTACCTTTGAGTGGCAGACTTTCAGATCCTCTACCTTGCTCCTAGGATAATGTGACCCACATCGTTGAGTTTTGCTGGAGGCATAGTCTTGTCAGGGCTACTCGTAATTTTGAGGGTCAAACAAATATCTGACATTTACACCATCAATATTGTGGCATCTTTGGTATTAATTTTACCAGCTGAATTTACTCGTCACAACTATTTTCTCTCTATTTTTGGTTGTAAACTATACCCCAAATATATAATATTTGGTAGATCTGTGGGGAAAATAATAGTGACCCTACTATGACCCTTTTGTCACCTTCTCTGCTACTCAAAATGGTGGATTTCGGGGATTTATGGCCCCTTTCGATGATGACACCCAAGGCTTCTGGTACAGTAGTTCTGGGTACTGTCACGAGACAATGTGAAAACACCACAAGATGGCGATCTATACCCAAGTATTACGTGCAAAACAATACAGTGATAATAAACAGTACAGTGATAGTAAAGTGCATACAGTGAAGGTGATATTTAGAGTGATATTAAAGTAAATCACGTGATACGGTGGAATAAGTGGAATAGGTAAGGTATCACTCAAACCCTTAGAAAGGACTGTTTCACGGTCCAGGTAGAAGATAACGCTGAAAAACCAGGGGAGCGATGATATACCTTTAAAAGAAAAACACTACATAGTGCAATAATGTATGTGCAATATAGTGAATAAGCAGAAGGCTCCCAAATGGCAACTCACAAGATAGTAGACAAAAAGGAGCAGATATCCAACTGTGGCAAAAGTTGATTCCAGACTGGAGCAGGTAGGAGGACATCAGATCCCAAAGGAGAGAGACACATACCATAGTGTAGATGGCAACATAAAATATTTATTACAAGAATAAAAATGGAGGCTTACAATATCCAGGAGACAAAACAGCAGGGTAAGTAAGATGAAGATGGTAATAACCGAGTCGTAACCTCAGAATCACAGCACACCAACGCCGCTGCAGATCTCCGTTCTGTGTCCACGCCGGGACCGATACGTCACTTCCTGTCTCTCGTCCTGCTGGAAACTGGCGTCATGGGATCTCCCAGTGCTGCCTCTCCCTCTCGATCTGAACTATAGGCCACGCTCTCACGTTTCGCAGTTCTGGATGACAGCTTCGTCAGGAGTGGCTGTTGCCTACTAGATGGGTCTTTATATATCCACTATTCTACCAATAAACTCCTACCATAGGTTGATTGATAGAGTTATCCCTACCCAATGGGCGTCACTATATATGCACACTAACAGGGAAAATACATGCTATCATTTTTTACAGAATAACAAATCATATATATATATATATATATATATATATACACACACATATATATATACACACATACACATACTATATATATATATATATATATATATATATATATATATATATATATATACATATACACACACACACACATTTTATATATATATATATATATATATATATATATATATATATAAATTTATATATATATATATATATATATATATATATATATATATATATATATATATATATATATATATATATATATATATATATATATATATATATATATATAATCCTTTATACAATCGTGGTTAAACATTAATAAAAATATAAAAAGATCCTCCTTCACATACATCAGGAAAGAATCATATGATATAAAATATATGTATCTCACAGCTCTCACTATCCCTAGACAGAAGAATTATATTTAATATACATTAGACGTCGGTTGATGAATCTCGGAGATACAAGATGAAAAAACATTGTTAGTATTAAAAACAACAGAGGAACTATGTTCTCCACATGTCTTAATGAACTCAATGCAAAAAAATAGACAATGTTTGAGACAACAGGTTCTATAAAAAATATATAATAAATAGCACATATATATATTTTTTTTATAGAACCTGTTGTCCCCAAAGCGAACAATAGTGTGGTTCTGCTTTGATTTAAATGATGTAAACAAATCAATATGAAAAATGGGAGGAGATTGTGCTTTTTAAAAAAAAAAATTTTTTTTTTACAAAAATGTACTAATCAAATTGTTACGACTGTTTTTTCCCCTCATTTAACATAGACGTACAAGAAAAGATTGTCAAAAACTGACCAAAATGGAACTGCAACCATCACAGAACTCAAGAACGGATATCATAAAGACTTGATAATTGCAAGCAACGGGATCCAGCATAAGAAAGGAAACTGACCGGATGGAGAGAAAGTGTTAAATTACAGCCTCTGTTGAAAGTGATATGTGAACATGCTGATAGACTTCCACGTAACTACTGACAGAATTCTGTTCAAAGCAATTTATTACAATGATCGACACTCAAATTATATTCATGCATAACACAGGTTTTGGCAAAGTGCAGAACTGCAAGCTATTCTTGTCAAAATGTCACCCTAACAATAATAGATTTAAAACTTTTGTAGTCCAGAAAATGCCTTATGCCCTCAAGCTGACATTGTATTCCATTCTAACAGTCTTAAATGTTCAGTAGTATAGGGCTTTGTACTACTAAAGTTCATGATTAATGTTGGATATCATGAAATGGTTCTTGTGGATTAATAGCTAGTCGGCTAGTACCATACCTGAATTATATCACACCTATTCTGCAAAGTGGCAATTAATTTCACTGTTGATGCAGTTTAGCACATTAAAAACACTACTTTTGCAGTGAAAAAAAAAAAAACCAGGAGTTTAAAAAAGGATTTATTAAAACTCAAATGAACTTAAATCATTTAATAACAAGGGATTTAAACTGCAATAATGCAACAAAAAAAAATCAAAAAAAAAATCGGGACACTGTTGCACTGAAACTCCCTTTGAAGACAATGGAAGTTTTCACGCAATAGGGTCCCAATCGGCACTATCACAGTTTAATGAAGAACCCCTCCCCCATAGAATCAAATCAGTCTTCCATGAGCCCAGACCTCACAAACCACTGTCCTGGACAACACTCCGTTTGATTTAATTTCGTTTTTGATATATTGATGGGAACTGAACAAATCTATCACATTCCATTTAAATGCTTCAAAGTATAGCACTTTTGCCTGAGTAAAGAGTTTCCAATTTATAGATAGATGCAATAAGAATAGTCTTTTACACATTAAATGCAGTAAGGAGTTGTCGTACTCATGTGGGTTCTGGAGTGAGCCAGGTTTTTTGTAATATATTTTAAAGAACTACCAGTATCAATAATTCCCATGTTGTTCGAACACCTTGTAAGGCCTCATACATCTCTTATTGGGGGGTCAACACTGGCATACAGAACTTTTGAGACATTTAAAGTTCGTGTACAGTACAATCTGCATTCTAATGACATGCAAGTGATCAGTTTCCATTGTTCTCAGTGTCCAAGAACTAGAATTACCACAACTAAAATAGGATTACAAAACTGTGCGCTATGTAAAACATCAGACTTGGGGGGCTATTTACTACATTCTCCCGGCTGCTAAACTGGGGCTAATACCAGCAAAAAAAGTGCCCCTGATTTATCAAAAGAAAAACTCCAAATGCTTTTCCTCTTTTTTTTTTCTTTGACAAATCCAGTGTTATTTGCATTGGTCTTTTTTTTTTGCAGCTGGAAGACTTTAGTACATAACCTTCTTACAGACGGACTTCCAAAACCTTAAGGTACCTCATTCAAGTGAACAGGCCATAAATAAACCTGTCCGTTACTTGTGGTGCTAGGCTCACAAATATTGAACGTGCAAATAAGAAATGGTCAACATTTACAAGATAGGACAGACATCTGCTGTTTTATGCTTTTACCAGTGCACCCAATATGTGCTTTTAATTGTGCTGGTTCTCACACTGTGAGCTTTTTTAGATTTTTCTTTAGGAATTCCAATGTCCCATATGTTCTAGACCCCAAAAACCGTGGCTGTTGTGGTGGGGTTTTTTTCCCCTTCCAGGCATCCATCATATTTCACCAAATACTAGTAACCATATTGAATTTTGTTAGAGAAGAGGTGCGGGTCCTGAATTTTAAATGCACGGTTTTGTGTAGCATTGGGTTCTAATTATCAAAACCTCCCAGAATTAAAGTCAATTAAATAATATTGCATCAGATTGAGTTCTGTGGGATTTTTTTCTCTTTGATATATAGTGCTGCTTTATGTATGGATTTTGCAGATGCAAGACTTTGATTAATACACCCCACTATGTGTACAGATTTTGTGATGATATGTATAGGTTCCATAAAGCATTAAGGTTGGTTGATGCATTTCAGTCTTAAGTTGCTCTGGTTTGGTGGCTTTTTGTAGACTGCCGGCCTACAAAAGCTACTTGGAAGCTTATACAATAAAGTGCAAAAGTGCGTATTTGATACCATGCACAGAACCTCTCCTTGGCTTGTATGGGAGTTTGTGTTCTAATGCCCAATAGCAACTCATCTCACTTTATTAACGAAGCTGCGCAGTACTTTAAATTGTTTAAGAATTATTTGGAATCTATTAAAGTAGCATTTCTTCTTGGCTGTTTAGTTTTTATTAATAAATGCAGCAGTTCCTTACATTTATGGCAATGCAATTATCTAAACGGCCGATAGATCCGGGATCGATCGAAGATCCTGCTTCTCAGGACATGCAACATGGCTGCCTATTTCGAAAGAGGAGTAGCTATCTAAATGGTTGCTATAGCAACCCAAGGAAGCTTAATACATCATCACAAAATCAATACAAAGGGCCATAAAGACTAAAGAAAAATGCAGTAATATCCAATACTACACAAGATATATATATATATATATATATATATATATTATTATTTTTTTTAAACAGGATTTTGAATGAAATGCTGCTTGAATTTGGACCAGTATTTGAAATGCTCAAGAGAAAGATCAGGTTAACTTTTGGTTTTGTCTATCTGTAGTTTTTTTTGTTTTTCTTTAGGGTTTAGATGGTCTGTGATCTTTCAGTACCACACAATATATCCTTCCATGAAAAGAAAACAATTTCACATTTGACAATAATGCATTTAATAGCTCATAATGCTGCAAAACCAGTTAAAATATATTTTACAGTAGCTTATTCGACTAATTAAAGTGCAGCCCAAGCTACTGCGGATTAATCTCTACAGTGCTGTATAACCTAGCACTTTTTCTTAAGTGACCAAAGTTGTCTTTAAAATCATTAGTTTGCTAACAACCTATTTTTGTTTCTCTCTAAAATATTATTTTATACGAGAAGACTGCACCTCACTGCTTTTGATATACTGTACATTAATGTCATTTGACAGATCTACATTTTTTACTGGAAATCTCAGTTTACTTGCAGAGCAATATACTGCCACAGGGACTGAGTGCCAATATAAAGCAGTTAACAAAGTCCTCTGTAAAATGATGCAAAATCATTACTACTGTATCTTGCCTGTGAAACAGAATAAGCTGTTCGCATACATACAGTACCAGCTTCTACCACTCATGAGTAGTCCATAGCGGTCTGAGACATGTCAGTCTCATACAGGAATGCACACGCACAGCTATTCTAGTGCACCATACCAAGATATTGCTTGAATTTAATGTACAAGGTAATTGTTACTTTATATGAAAGTGCTAGATTTGTTCCTTGAATGACATGTAGCAAGCTCTCTTTTCTTTATTCATTGAAGCCTGCAGATTAAAATGAAAATATGGCTGGGTAAAAATGGCATTATAACCAAAAATACCAGCGATCTATATGGTGAAAAAATATATATTTGTCATTTAAAATGCAATCTATATTGACTAATGAGTAACAAGTACTTCTTGTTAGCATGGATCTTGTTACATGGTTAAAACTGATGTTTTTTCATTTAGTTAACATAGCTTGCCTGCGAATTCTGTAATGCCATATATGTGGCTTTGAGAAATTACCGTACTTCTTGGAAAGTTAGCCTCAAATTTACTTGACATTTTTATAGGTGCCCTCCCTCTTAATGGGAAATGCCTCTAATAGTCATTGCAAAATTTAAAAAGTGTGTATACAGTATATAGAGCAATCGTAATATTGCCTAAAGGTCTTTGGGTCTTAATGTGTAAAACACAATCGTCTGCCATGGATAAGGTAAAATGGTAAAGTTTTGCAAGTAGAAAGGCAATGTTCTCCCAAATAATATTCCATTATAGCAACTTCTAACATCTATATCCTTGCATTATTAATGACCATCATTTTAAAGTGGAACACCTAAACTTCTAAATCTGTTTGGAAAGATGCCCATTAAAGGGAGCCATACTGATGATGAACAATATGTGCCAGTTATGCATAAATACATTTATAATCTTAATTTTAGATTTGTTTGCCAACTGAAACAGTCTTTTTTGGAACAGCTTAACAATTAACTGTAGAAACGACGTACTGGTGCATTTTGTGGATAAAAAGAAAACATGCTTAGCACAAAGATTTAAAACATCCACGTATGTGCTCAATCAACTTTGAGTTCATAACCGACATCTGCTATGGTAATTTACTACCGATTAATTAATGTGGAATTAGCATGAGAGGTCATGATGACATGCATTGAAACTTGCCGAGGAACTAACTTTGCTACTGCACTGACACACTTTATTCGAGCAAATACCCAGTATGTACCTGGCAGATACCTGGAATGAGCCGCTCCTCACCTCTGACAAGCCCCGTTGCGTTTGCCTTCCCAGCCTGGGTTCATGCCTGGCTGACGGGCGGCTGATCTGTTAAATGATAATGATTAGGATTTAATAGGCAGCAATGCTTCGCGTGTCTACCAGATGGCATAAATTCATGAATTGTAATGCAGTATATATATATATATATATATATATATATACTGTGCAGTATTGCAGCCAGCGGGAATAAAATGCTTCAATCCCTGCCTGGAAAATAACCCAATGCACTCGGGCAGAAAACAGTCACAAACCTCAATACACCCGGGTATACCCGAATTCGTGGGACTAGCCGAGCTCGAATAAAGTGTGTCGCCAGTGTATGAAAGAATGTGGTTATGCACAATCTCTGCCATTGGCTTCCATGAGATGGGTTTGCTGTGAGCAATGGCTAGTAGAAAGTGTATTTTTACATACAACTGCTTAAATGGATCTCTTGCTGGGTTGTACAAGTTATATGGTTAATCGCATGCTCACTTGTGAATACATCATTTGCAAGTGTCATTGGAAGACCTGGATGCTGTTATTGATGGAAAGCATGAGGTTATCAAACGATAGACACCACAAAACAGTATACTGTAAGTGAGGTACAATTGACAAGCACTTTAAAATATGTACTGCAGATGCACAAAAACAAATGTTATCAAATGCTTTAATTGCAGTCAATAGCCTGCAAGACGTTAACACAGAAAAACAGAGGAACCTGCACCTATCCATGGGTAATATAGTGCTGTGCATTTAAATATGAACTTGGAGCGGAGAGACTTTGTATCACATTGCACGTAATTCTGGATGTTATGTTTAATTCTCCTCGGCATGATTGCAGCACACTGGCACTTCCTGAAAAATAGGGCTGTGTAAACACCTTAAGCATCATTGTTATTATGATTGGTGAATTTCTTGTTTTCTTGGAAACATAGGCATAACCTTATGTCTAAAAATTATTTGCAGATGCTAAAACAAAAAGGCAAAATACTGTATAAGTGCGCCAAAGTACACACTGATTTGATATTAACCGCATGAAAATGGTCAGTAGTAATATTTGGAATATGTCGTGATCTCAGAAAATGAGCTGGGCATGGAATATAAAAACATACCATTTCCGTTTTCTGCATCACACTGGCCAGGCTGCTCATGGTCTCTTCAAATGCAGAATGTTAGTTTATAAAGGCATTTGTCACCATTTAATCTACCCTTGTACAGTAGCTGGGCTGCATTATGCATTCTTAGTAATTTTGATAAATTAATTTAACAAATTACCAATGGGTACAACTTCTCCAAAAATTGACTTGATAACTCAGAAGAATGAATGTTCTTCAAAAGAAAAGTATCTGTTTCATTCACGGCCTCTAGCTTATGGTGTATTGTTATCACCATAAAACCAGGAACTCTCTGATGCAGAAATGGTTTCCTTTATCTAGACCAGTGGCTTCCAACTTTTTTTGGTTAAGGATCCCTATCCCTGTAGTTAGATGGTGAAATTCTGTGGAACCGCAACTCTCTAATAGAGTGTATGAGATCAGATGCATTGTAAGGAACCCCAACCCTGTTATAGGGTGTCTGAGATTAGATGCATTGTAAATTCTTCTGTACTGTATATGGTACAGTTTTCAAATGGCCTGAACATTGCACTGCACATTTTAGGGATGCCCACAGAACACTGGTTGAAAAACACTGATCTAGACTAAGAACCATAATTGAACAATTGTTTAATTCTATAGATTTGGATATACATTTCCATGTAAGAATGCCTCCCATAAGGAAACAAAAACATACTAAATATATATGTAGAACCATTATATTTTTAGGAGTACACACTTAATGTTTCAGACTGTGGTACAGGGACAGTGGTCCAAAGAAGAAATGACTGTAGACGTTTTATGTCTTGTGAAAGTACATTTGTTTGGAATTACTGATATTTTGAGTTTAATCCACTGCTAAAAATTGCCTTATCAAATATAAAAAGGGCTCAACACATCTTTGCAGAACTGTAACTCGAAAGTGGAACAAGGTATTCTGTACAACATTTAAGATCCACAAGTAATCTGTGCAATTAAATGTGCTTATTTCTTGATGAATTGACACATAACACTTAACTATGTAAATAAAAGTTTTTTTTCCAGACTATTTTGTGCTTCACTCTGGCTTTCATTTCAGCAAAAGCTCTTGGGAAGAACGTAGTTCAGCTCTGAATTCCTTTTTTTTTTTTTTAAATGTAATATTTCAATAACCAAATAGGGTGTGCAAGAGGTCCTATATATTGAGCATACCTACTATATGTAGATAATATTGTTGAAATGATTATCAGTCAATAAAATGTTAATTAATATAGCAATGTATATTTAAAAATTAAAATGCCAACACTCACAATAAGGGCTTAGAGAATTACTATTAACTTTAATTGATTAGCACTCAATGAGTGAATACAAAGGGTTAGTATATCGATTTAAAAAGATAACCCCACAGGGGGACCGTATGCTCTGAGCTGATTGAAGTATATGAAGTAAAGCTGACTCGTTTTAATCTGGTCTGTAACTGTTGCATACGTCTAACATATATTATCTCTTACTGTGCATGCAATGTCTGGTATATAATGTATAACCTTGGCTCACTTAATGTAACTATGTATTTGTAACCATGCATCTGTCATCATAACTCTGTGCCCAGGACATATTTGAAAATGAAAGGTAACTCAATGTATTACTTCCTGGTAAACATTTTATAAATAAATAATAGCAACAAATACTATACCAAGAATAGATTATACCTTGGACTTGGTCAAAAATTGTATCATAAGTGTAATGATAGATGCTACTGTAGTTCTAAACTAGAACTGAAGTGGAACTACTGATACAAATGTATATGTACTACTGATACAAATGTATATGTACTACTGATACAAATGTATATGTACTACTGATACAAATGTATATGTACTACTGATACAAATGTATATGTACTACTGATACTTGTATATCTAGCGGTTAGCTGTTGCTCCCATATATGCTGCCTCGTCATGTTGTGCAGGATTAATAACGGATGCAGTGCAGGATTAATAACGGATGCTGTGCAGGATTAATAACGGATGCTGTGCAGGATTAATAACGGATGCTGTGCGCGCCTGCAGTAAGGAGACTTCAGTGGGCATTGAGATGCTGCTGCTATTGCTCTGGTGTCTTAAGCAGGTGAAACCCCCACAAATTCCTCTCTACATCAAATTAACCCCTATGTGGGCCTTGTCTGTGGACAGATATCTTTCAGCACTGAAGGCTAGCCGAATTGCATACAAAATGATCCGCACAGATGAGGTAGTAGATACAATTGGTATAAATTGTCGTAAATGGAGTATCAGCAGGGGAAGAGAAACGGGAAAAAAGGGTGTCTGTAAAAATGTATAAAAACCATTTCAGCTGTTTATAAGGCATTAGTATTGGCAAAAGTATATAACTTGGCCTGACTATATTTCTGTTCACTCCATTTTTTTCAATCCCCTGCAGTACCAAGTAATGTAGGAGGAGAATCTATGAATGCACTGGTCAGACCTTCATTCCAGTATGTAATATCAGTCATTCAAAAATGTTTGCATACTGCAAGTGCTTCAGAATGCACCGTGGTGAATTGCACCATAAGTAATTGTATTAACAGTATGTGACTAACCTGATGGTTGACAGGAACGTATGCCTCGACTCAACTACAACATTTCAGCATATATTATCCACATAGATTCTCTCTTCCTTTCTCCAACCCCCCCTCCAAATCTTTTTATTGGTCCACTATTTATAAAACTCAAACCTGTTTCCGTTCCAGGATTTTTAGTTTTTATAAATAAACATGACCAAGGCAACCATTTGGAGGGGGAAAGGTGGTGTGGCCCCACTGTCCCAGGCTTGGCAGTGAAGTGGCAAGTCAGATGTAACTTCAGTAATCTGGGCTACTTTCTCTACAGGGCTCGCCATGCACTGTTCCCAGCTCACTCAACACCTCCCACCCAACAACCGCTCAGCATATGCCCCCATGCTTAACAACCTCTCATGCCCCCAGCTCAAAAAGCCAGGGGGTCCTGGGGTATACTTCCGTCTTGGGCCACAGGAATGCTGGGAGACTTTAGTAAATAACCCCCAGAGTATCCAGTCACTTAAAAAGTAAAGGAGACTGCTGCTTGTGGACTGTGTAACAAAGCATACAGAGGACATAAGAGAAAGCTTCCAAAGAACAGGAGAGCGAGAAAAGCACACACAGATATCCTGCCTGAAACACTTACCTAAGGCCTTCTGGCCCTAGATGGTTGACAGGTGGGTTGGCTTCTTCTGACAATTAACATTTGTTACTTATCCAAAATGTTGTAACTAGAATTAATTCACTTTCTCCCAAGAGTGTCTGTGCATCTCCTCCTTTAGTCCCTCTTCTGGCTTCCCATCTTGTTCCAGATTACCTACAAGGCTCTCCAAACATCTGCTCCTCCCTACATACTGGCTTTAATTTTCCACTATGCCCCTTCAAGCCTCCTGCGCACAATCTCCTTTCCACCACCCCTGCTCTCTGTCACCTTAAACCTTTTCCCCTCGCCTGTGGAATTCCCTCACCCGCAGTATGCCGAGCACCTGCTTTTTCCTACAAGTCAAACCTCATTTCAAGAGCCTGGACTGTCCACACCTATAGTCACACTTGGGCTGCGGCCCCGGTGTTGGCTGTGCACGTGCGTATGGCATCCTGGCAGCACATGCACACTTTAAAACCATGACCTGCGGTCTGTAGGGAGCGGTGGGAGGCGCGGGGGCGTGGCCAAAATGGAAGGGGCACGGCCATGACATCAGCCACAAACCAAAGCACAGCCTAGCAGCTCAAAAAGCACAGCAAATTCATACTAATTCAGGGATATATCTAATTACACTAGCATATACTACCGTCCTCACTCAGATAATCACCTCGGTCTGTGGCTGAGCTGCAGGAGATTGCGACAGGGGGCGTGGCAGGGCACAGCTAGGACATCACCGGGCTGGTTCACTCTCATTGGCTCAAATTGTGGCCCAGGCAGCTAGTGGGCCAGGCCCCATTGAGGGGCAGTTCTTGTTCCTGCAGTGCACGCCAAAGCTCTTTTATAAAGTGCTGTATACATGGTTTGTGTTATAATAAAAATATACATGATTGATTAAGTGCAGTGAGGTTCTCTTTTAATGATGTACATGATGCTTTTGTAAACAATACAAACTTTAATTCATTATACAGTCTTAAAATATTTTCATTGCCCTTTAGGTCAGATTTTTATGAAACAAATGTTTTGGAGCTTGACAAAATAAAGCAAAATATATCATATCACTTTAACAAAAGGTGTCAGAGTATGAAACATGAAAAATGAAAATTCCAAGACAGCAAAAACAGAAAAAGCCTCCGGCATACATGAGTTCATTAAATCCTGAATATAGAAATTCAACCTTGTAATGCTTCATTTCATCAACGCCGTGTGCATACTTTCTTCTATATGGCTGATTTTTTGTCCTTCCTGTGAAAACACCGCCCCCCCATAAAAAAAAAAAAATACATTATTTGGATCGAAATACTTTGATTTGTGCTGCAGTCAATGCATAAAGTGATGTGTATTTGTACAAAAGTGTCATTAGGGCCATTTAAAGAGATTTCATAATAGTTCGCCCACCCACAGACTCTACCCTCCGCAGTTATTGTTTAGAGCAAGGGTGCGCAAACGTCTCCCTGCACCCCCCTGCTCAGCTCCGGCAATGCATCGCTGAAAGTGAAGGCAAGTGAAGTTACAGAGGCCTTGCGCAATCCCCAGCATTCATTTCAATGAATTCGGGGAAAGCGCGGGGTCTCTGTTACCGCCGCGCCCCTCCAGAAAATCTCACGCACCCCACTCTGGTCTAGAGCATGTCTGCAGGTAAGGAAAATCTGGATTATGCTTTGTGTGCGTTTGGAGGAAGGCAATGTGTGCAGACCAGTTCTGAATCAAGGCACATTTTAATACACCATCATGGATATTGGGTTTATTAACCATCAGACAGAAGCTTGTAGCCAATTCTATAAAAGCACTTTATCACTCCTTGATAAAGCACCTTGTTGTGTGTAACGTGTTGCAGGGTACTTACCTCCCTGTTTGTCATGTCTGACTGACAAATCCTTTTTGTACACCTGTGTCCCTTGGCTGTGCGCTGCTTTGTGCATTTATTTGCATATTTTCTGGATTGTATAAAAGCACTACAGCATGGAAAGTCCCACTGAAATCATTGGGTTTTCCATACGATAGCACCAATCTGGCTCTATTGCACTTTATTGTAATAAGGGCCCATGTATCTCAGCTAAATAGTAATTTCACACCTCCACGCTTAATGACAAAACCTTAGCTTGAAAAGCAGATATTCATAGTTGTTTCAGAGCTCTGTGACTCTACCATCACGTGATAATTTGTGAGTAAGCCTGAATGTGGAAGACTAGTGAACATGCACAGGAACTTATGCAATGAACTGCACAAATAAATTCACCCTTATGAACGAGTAGAGCGACGGGACTTTATGGGTGGAAACATAGGCATAACCTTATGTCTAAAAATTATTTGCAGATGCTAAAACAAAAAGGCAAAATACTGTAGAAGTGCGCCAAAGTACACACTGATTTGATATTAACCGCATGAAAATGGTCAGTAGTAATATTTGGAATATGTCGTGATCTCAGAAAATGAGCTGGGCATGGAATATAAAAACATACCATTTCCGTTTTCTGCATCACACTGGCCAGGCTGCTCATGGTCTCTTCAAATGCAGAATCCATAGATTCAATTCTGGAAAAAAAATTTTTGGAACCGTCGCCTTTCGTGTACAAAATTGCATACGTATTGGTCACACTTCATCCAACATTCAAATCAGAATTGTATGTTTAAGGAGCATTCAGACACCGAACTGCAAAATAAGCTTAAACTTTGGTATAAACAAGAATGAAACTTACCTTTGTTTTTGATTGTTGCAAAATGAATTCATTTTTTTGGACTGTTCCTCCCAAAAATCCTGTGCAAAACAATGATAAACGGCCAATGATAAAGAAAGCCAAACGTGAGCAGCATACAGTATGTACAGTACTACTTATACCAAATGGTTGACACTTGTGATCTCAGTCATCAGTTTACTCATCATTATGAATGGCTCGAGTCACCAAAATCAATACATATATTAGTTTTTGACATGCATGAATTACATTTTCTAGTTAAATTACTAGATATGTATACATTGGTATATGTAAGATCAAGTAGCTACTAGTTCATCTTTATATAAAGCTACAACTGGATTCAATAACTTGGTATGCACACCATGATTCGTCATTTATAGACAACTAGGATAATACATCCAAGTGCACATTGAACTTTTGCCGCACATTACGTCAACATTGCATCACTGCTGAATTTGCATACATGGCTCAATATTAGATTAGGATCATACCGTAGCAGGAGAGAGGCAAAAAGGGTTGGAGTAGAGAGTAAGAGGAGGCAGAGGCTGGAGCACGCTCTCAAATGTTGACACGAGCGTTCAGGAGTGATGTCAGTGTGGCTAACCTAGCGAATCCATTACACTACTTAATGTACTGTATACTTGAACTATAGATTCAGAATGGTCCCTAAAATAATCATAACATTTGTGTTGGGTTCATTTTCATGTAAACTAGAAGAACCAATGTATTTTAAAAGTGCCCTAGAAAAAGAAGAATGCATCAGTAAAATATCAGTTTGCTCATTTTGAATTACAAACCAACCTAGCATTAGATTTGTTGGCAAAATACCAACCTATGGAATAAATACATCTTTCACATACTGTACAAATAACCAAAGACATACAGTAATACTAATGAAGTAAGGATATTACATTAGTTGAGAGTAAACAAAGCAGATGTAAAAAAAAAAACATCTCTGCATCCATCATCTTAGTGTATTCATTTTTCCTTTGATCTGTATTTTGGGTCACTAGAAGAAAAAAAAACCTCTTCTTCAAGCACATTATAAAGATCTGCCACGGGAAAGCCGGATTAGGGCAAGAATATTTAACATTATTTTATAGTCCAGTTGTTAAGTGGTTAATTCTAACAACAGTATGTAACCTTCAGGAATTTTACCCAGTGTGCTTTTCTCACGGTTACACAATGGTAAAACAAGTACGCAGCTTATAGACTCACCAGTGCCTCCTTCTCAAGTCCTTTCAATGCCTGAGCTTCAGTCTCAAGGCTGGAGAGCTCTTGTACAACAATATTATCAAAGTGCTGCAATTTGTGTAATCTAAAGAGAAAAAAAGAAATATATATATATATATATATATATACACATACATATACATATATACACACACACACGTAGAGGTATCAGTACCGTGTTAGCCGAGCTTCAATAATCAAAAAATAAATAGATGATACCGTTCTGTGGCTAACGAAATGCTTTTATTTGTGCGAGCTTTCGAGATACACTGATCTCTTCTTCCGGCGATGTTACAATATATATATATATATATATATATATATATATATATATATATATATATATATATATATATATATATATATATATATATATATATATTTATTATTAGCTTTGCAAAATAATTGCTCTTGATCCTTTTTCAATGTGTAGGAACAATGGCTACTTTGACAACAACATATGTAAGGCATTTATGTAAAGAAACAGCCACACGACTTTTTGTTAAACATTTTTTCAATGTAAAGTGCAAAGCACCCAGTTTGTGTGCGCTGTATCTTTTCTTAGGTCTAAAACATTAAGTCACATCTAATCCTGCTGGACATTAGAATGCTACTAAAGTTATAATCGTGCATATTGTCAGTTTTGTCGTACTAAGTTTGCAGTACAGGCAGCTCAACTGGAGTTCTATATCAAAGGCATTATTGCCATAGGCCACCTGCCTTTTAGCGAACACTTTTGGAGATTACATTGGGCCTTTCACAGTATGAGCTGCCTCTACATTTCTTCCTTTGGCTCCTCAGCTTTATTTAGGTCAAAAATATTGTTTCTGTAAGAGTGACTGCTGATGTTTTAAACTATACAGAACAAAGTACTAGAGTAATTTTTACTCCTTAAACTGAGGCCGTCAGGAATTTAGGAACCTGATCACCATTCATTTGTTCAAATTGGTCAGTGCTTACATTGAATGTTCTTCACCCTTCATAGAGAATAGAGAAAGTGTGTGTTTCAAATTGGAATGCCTGATGCACATTTGTTAGGAAATATTTTCCTAGCAAGATTTTAGTTAATACAACTGATTTTGTTACTTTCAAGAGATTCTGCACTCCGCTCAGCATGAAATCAGCAATATCCTCTTCTCGGCTCAAGAACAGTTCCAAGAATAATCCCTTACATTGCTTAGGACTTCTTTATCACACCTTAGACATTTGCCCAGATATGATGACAAGTCATTATTATAACAATGTCAGACTTTGAAGACTATTTTCTTATAACATGTCACAGTGCCCTCTCACTATCCTGAACAGTTTGTTATTAATACAACACTAATGCTATACATCTTTCCTCGTTCCCCCCTCCCCCCACCACCCACCTATAGAAACTGGAATTCAAGCATTTATACTGCCTCCCTCTGGTTTATTTTAATGTTTAATATATGTAGCGGTCATGTAAAATGGCTACAGTCATCTCTCCTGCTGACAGTAAGGCCTGGTAAGTTGTGGGCATGCCAGCAGTAATTATGGAGGTTTGCCCTCACACCCTGGTGGGGTGCCCTGTGTATGGATGGGAGTAATCACATGCTCTGACTCCATGGTTAGTGATGTCAGAGGTGTGTCAGCTTCCAGAGTGTACATAAGGCACAGCACTGAGTCTAAAGGTAGTCTGCCAGAGATCTGCGTTCAGCTCTGCCAAGAGGAGGAGTTCTGGCAGGAGTTCAAGTTCTAGTACTAGCCTAAGTGACTGAGAGTTATGTTATAGTAACCATAGAGGAGACTGTGTCCAGGGACCTGGCACAGGGCAGTGATCCCTGCGGGGATAGGGAATCCCTATCTAAAGAGAGAAACACCTTTTAAAGGGAGGCACTGACGGAACATGAGTGGCTAGATACTCACTGCGAGGGGCAGCTAGCCCACATAAATCAATAAAGATGTTCTCAAGCACAAACCCTCTTGTGTACATGTGTGGAGTGAATGTACAGAGAGGAGCACCACGGAGGAGTTCCTCAACAGGATCATCCCCATGCGGACGCAGGGACCCTGATGAGGTGGAGGCGCTGCACTGGAACTAGGTGAGACTCAGCACACTACCTCAGCTGCCTGTCTGGACGGGTCCTCCCCACACACCATCATGCGGGAGACTCAGGAGTCCTGTTGCCAACAGGTGCACCACCAGACACTACCACACTGTAATGGGGGCCGGTTAGACCACAGGGGCCAATGTGAGATTGGGTGGATCAGGCGGGTTCAGAAATACCGTTACATTTGGAGGCGAGCTGCTGAGATCAGATCTGTCATCAGGACAGGCTCTAGCTAGGCACACTGGGAAACAGGGAGAGCGTCTGCTGCCACTCTGTGCTGCGTAGGGACGGACCTAGGGGTGGTCAGGGGGCTGACGGGATATTGTCAGTTCGCAGGGACACCTAGGGGCCTGAAAGGAGTGAGGGTTCTGGAGCCGGGCTATAGCTGACCGAGTCACTTTGAGGCAGTGATAGTTGGTAGGACGCCAGAAGGGATAGCCTGTTAACTTGGTCAGGAATCCTGGAGATGGTCTGCGCTAGGCTGACCAAGAGAGGTAGACGCCCCAAGTACTGCATGGCAGAGCCAGAGTACCTAGCCCATTCCAGACACTTACCATAGGGAGCACAGACTGGGAGGAAGGAGACACAGCAGACACTGAGAGAGTGAGCCTAGCCTGAGGTAGTGCAACATGAGTCCAGCCTAAATCAGGTACACATGTGGTGGTGCATCTGAACATCTTTATTGTACTGATGTGGAGGCTGCCCCGCAGAGCGGAGTCCCATGTACAATAACTGTTACGAGAGAATGGAGGATCCGCGTGGTGCGGAGAACACAAAATGGCGACCAGAGGCTGATGGGGAAGGCACCCGTGGCGTGCGCCCCACTGAAGAGCAAACGGTCGCCGAGTTATCTTTAACCAGTCTGCTCTGGAGCGGAGCGAAGGCCGTGGCTGCCCCGTTTCTATCCTGTCTGGGACACCGAGGGGCCACCCTTGAAGAGTGTGACGAAATTGTAATAATTGGGGGAGAACCCCGTGAGGAGAGCAAACAGACTGACTTTTTGGGCTTAAAAGCCAACCAAAATGGCGGTTCCCGCTTGCTAGGGAAACCGCATGGGACAGTCACAGAGGAAATGGCTGATGCAGAACGTGCAAAGAGCTGGCCGGGAATGGCGCGAACAGCAGAGCCCCGCCCTGATGGGGGGCATGGCGCGAAAGCTATGGCTGCGCCTGCATGGACAGTGACTAACTCAGCCCCTGTGCTGAGTCAACCGCTTAGTCTATGGGACCGTCCCCTGATTTCCACCAGGGGGAGTGACTTTCAACTATGGCCTGTGGGAATGCACCCACTGGGCCCAGGGACTGATATCCAGACGGCGCCACTACAAAAAGTAGTTCCGGCCGCGGAAATGAGTTGCAAGAAAGAAGGATATTTTGCACGCAAAGCTGCTGCAAGGAGAAGGCGGGAACTAGCCGCGGGAAAAGAATGCAGCTCTGAGGAGGAAACTGGCGCGAAAACGCAGACCGCGCCCACCAGGACTGAGAGAGGCGTGGCCTTAATTAAGGGGCATGATATTCCCCTGTGGGACCCGCCCATAATTGCAACCCCTGGGGGTGGGTTCCAGCTATGTCAGCAGAAGGAGGAGCCGAAGCAGGAAGTGGCTGGCCCAGAAGCTTCAACCGGTCAGTTGCGAGGAACCACTGACCTGGAGAGACCCACACTGAAAGTGGTCCCCACAAAGAGAATGGCCTGCCCCTCCGCTGTGGGAACAATGGTCTCCACCCAGCCCTACTCAGTACCCGGCGGGCTACTAGTAGTAAGGGTGGCTAACACCGAGACGGTGGTCGGGCTCTGCCTACAATGCGGGCTGCCCGGAGGCACGGTCAACACGGCGGCACGTTGCCCACATTGCGGGACACTTTACTTATGGCCTATGCCAACGTTTATACCGATACAATCGGCTGACCCCCCGGGGGACCAGGCTAGGCGAGCCGCCGAGTCCCCTGGCGCACTGTGGATAGGACGTGCGAGTCCCGGAGAAAGGGGACTGGAGCCGGTCAAGTCGGCTGGGTCGGCCGCAACCGAGACAGTCGGGTCACCTCCTGACCGCACCGAGAAGGGAGAATACTCGGACGAGGATCTCCGTGACCTAGCGGAGGTGACATCGAGGCCCAGGATTGAACCGGGGAGGACGACACCCCGTGGTACCAGCAGCTGTCAGAAAGACAGGACGTCCCCCGCAGATCGGCGAGCCGAGAGACTGAGTCCCTCCGCCTCAGAACGTGGCGGCGACGGACGAGAGACGCCGGCACCCCTGCGGACGGGTAAGAGGAGTCCCTTCACTTACCTTGCCCCCGCAGACGGTGTAGGAGTAGAGAGGCCATGCCAGGCCGCAGGCGCACGTGGAGAGACGGCATCACTTCCGGTGAAGACGACGGCGGAGCTTCCGGATGTCATCATCGAAGAAGAGATCCCGAATGGGGGTCCAACCCGCGATGACGGTGTTTCCGGTTCCGGGGAGGACATCACTTCCGGTGGAGATGGCGGAACCCCTAGAGAGAATGCAGCGACGCTTCGGCGATCGGGGGAAGGTCCCCGATCAACTACAAGGCCCAGGAGTTGGATGGGCGACCCAAGGACTGAGGAGGGTGAGGTATCCTCATTGGACCAGTCTACGGACAGCCAGGAACGGGTCGTAACCCCGTGGGGTCCAGTCTCCTGCCCATACGCCCAATCCCACGCCCTAGCTAAAACCCCTGCCCCAACTCCACGGTCCCCGGGTTCCCCGCCTAGTCTGGAACTTATGGACATACCTTTGGGGGGAGAGGAGAGACGGACTGGGGAAAGACAGCGCAGTGGTGTTACGAAGGGCGATTCTAGGGGAGGGGGAGAGTTGAGAGTGGCTGCGGTAGGCCGGTGGTTGCCCCCTGCAGTTCCGGCGTCGGTGAAGAAGGCCCCGGGATCTTTTAGGTGGTCAGTACCGCGATCTGAACGGTCATCGGGGGTATTTTCCCTGGAAGATGATAGGGAGTCAGGGGGGTCAAATAGATTTAGGGAGAACCGTTGGTAGGCCCCACTATTCGAAGGGTACTCCGCGTGGATGGACCGCACTCGGTTCCTCATCCGGCGAGAAGATGTAGTGGATTACTGGTGGGCTGTGGGAGAATTCACACCTGAACAGAGGGACAGAGAGTTGCAGGAGCGGTGGCTGCAGATCGAGAATAGGGAGATAGAACCTATGGGTCCTAGCATCCTATCAGACCCCGTGGACCCTGATGAGCCCCTATCATGGGTGTTACCTGGGAGGGTAGGTAAGGCTGACCTGACCAGGATAAGTAGGGCCGAGCGGATCATAATGGCTCGGTATAAATCTTCCCACGGGTTGGAGTACCCATATGTCCCTGAGCCTCTTATGGATGAGATAGAGGATAACCGGGATAGGTGGCTTAGGGAGGCCATTGAAATGCACTTAGTAGGAAGAGGGAGTTCCGTGATAGGGAAGAAGGCCGAGGAGCGCATAGAGCACTTAGTGCGTATATGGGGCATTGGCAGAAACATTTATAAACACAGGGTGACATATAGGCCTGAGAGGGGACTGCCTAGGCATTATCACGTCACGGTCATAGACATGGGCGGTAGAGAGGTCAAGAAACCTGACCCGAATCACTATTTTTAGGGGGTACTGATACATTACGCGGGTTCGTGGCTGCTGGTCGGGGCGGGCTTGGCGGAATGTACTGTAGTCATTTTTTGTTATACACCATGAAGATTTGTATGAAAAGTTAACCAATTATGTGTTGTATTTCAGTGCTTCCTGGAAAAGGGTATACAAATTTAGGTCCCAGCGAGGACGATGGGATTCACCAGGGGGAGAATGTAGCGGTCATGTAAAATGGCTACAGTCATCTCTCCTGCTGACAGTAAGGCCTGGTAAGTTGTGGGCATGCCAGCAGTAATTATGGAGGTTTGCCCTCACACCCTGGTGGGGTGCCCTGTGTATGGATGGGAGTAGTCACATGCTCTGACTCCATGGTTAGTGATGTCAGAGGTGTGTCAGCTTCCAGAGTGTACATAAGGCACAGCACTGAGTCTAAAGGTAGTCTGCCAGAGATCTGCGTTCAGCTCTGCCAAGAGGAGGAGTTCTGGCAGGAGTTCAAGTTCTAGTACTAGCCTAAGTGACTGAGAGTTATGTTATAGTAACCATAGAGGAGACTGTGTCCAGGGACCTGGCACAGGGCAGTGATCCCTGCGGGGATAGGGAATCCCTATCTAAAGAGAGAAACACCTTTTAAAGGGAGGCACTGACGGAACATGAGTGGCTAGATACTCACTGCGAGGGGCAGCTAGCCCACATAAATCAATAAAGATGTTCTCAATTACAAACCCTCTCGTGTACATGTGTGGAGTGAATGTACAGAGAGGAGCACCACGGAGGAGTTCCTCAACAGGATCATCCCCATGCGGACGCAGGGACCCTGATGAGGTGGAGGCGCTGCACTGGAACTAGGTGAGACTCAGCACACTACCTCAGCTGCCTGTCTGGACGGGTCCTCCCCACACACCATCATGCGGGAGACTCAGGAGTCCTGTTGCCAACAGGTGCACCACCAGACACTACCACACTGTAATGGAGGCCGGTTAGACCACAGGGGCCAATGTGAGATTGGGTGGGTCAGGCGGGTTCAGAAATACCGTTACATATATGTACTGTATATTGCTACCCCCAACAATACAACCTAATCTGTTTCTGTAAATTGTTTACAGTATATTATGGTGTTCCACATACTCGGGTATATAAGCACTTGTAAATCAAGTCATTGTTTTGCTGCCTACATTTACATTTTCTTTTACAAGAGATATCTTTGATTGCTTTGAATTGCTCCCTATTTGCCCTTTTTCTCAGTATTAAGAGCCATGGTCTGTAAGGGACGAGTCACTGAGCAGAGTGCATTCCTGCACATTGCTTTCCCCACATAGTATACAACTCCTCTATCGCCTTGTTTTTGCTTTTATCTCTGGTTTTTCTAGTAGAAATGTTTGGCAGTTGGAGGAACGCCCTCATGTTTATCATCTCCTTTTTTTGTAGCACGTTCTCAGGGGTAGCTACGAGAATGAATTGGAGCTCAATCACCTGAAAAGGCAATCTAAGAGAAACAAGATAAATCAAATCAAGTACATATGACACTTTCATAATACTTGCCTTGAAAGCTTGCATTTAAAAGCATAACTTTCCATTGGTGCATAAAGGGACCTCAGTGATACATCTGAAAGTATCAATTAGTGATTGATAAGATGTATATTTTTACTGGCTGCTTTGATCCTCAGAATTATAAATAGATCTCAGACTTGACTAAAGACTTGATGCTTCAGCATCGACCAAGTAACAGAATAGCAGCTTCATGGTGAACACACAACACGAGAGGTGATGGTTAAAATAACATAGGTTTCTTAAAACTAGAATTATTCTGCAGTGCTTTACCTGGAAGGGATACATTTTTATTTTGTGTGTGTACATAGAGCATTGTTAAGTAAAATTTTAGTAAGTTCATCTTTTATTTACCTGCACTGATGTATCTGGTTAAATAACGTGGACACCTGCTGATGAGATGTTTCTAACGCACGCTGAGCACGGATTTCCATTCTCTTGTACCTAGACTAAAAGACAAAATATTCACCACAGACAAACAGCAGTTAGTGATGTGAAGATTACTTCATAATATACGGAAAATGTCACTAAACTCATATCCACAATTTAAAGTGTCAGGTGACATTTTTTTTTTACATTTCCCAATAGTTGATATTCCTTTAAATCAATGAAAATCCACATCCAATAAAATGTCTCAAAAAAAAAGTACAAATTAGGATTTAGCGATAAAATAACTTAAGGTATGAGATTCCATCAGTCACAGCAAGGGATACACAGAGATTACTTATAACGTATCACAGTATACTGTACGTGGGACAAGATGGAGCAGAGAATATATACATTTTACAACGTAAGCAATTTTACTCAGCATTGTATTCCACAAATACATGGAGAAGAAAGATCACAGAAGGAAATATTTCCAAAATACAAACCGAAGAGCTGTGTCTTAATGATTAGTACATTTAGGTTATTTTTAAATCAGGCAGAGTATCCCTATTTAATTCACGTTGACCACTGAAAAGTAAACAATATCATGTGTTTTATCAAACTTTACAAATACAGGTAAAAAAAAAAAGTGTCGTTTATATGTACAGGGCCATCACCTTCATACCATTCAGAAACCATAAGACAATTTCAACATAACAAGACACTTCCTAAACGAAAGAAGTGTGCGCGCGCAGAGCACGCACATTTTAAGTGAAACTTTTGTCGTTGTTTTGTCACAGAAATTGTATTTGTGATTGTGTTTTGATTTTTAATTAAAAAAATCACCATCAGTGCCAAAACGCAAAGAAGTTTGACGTGTTTTAGCTATTTGCACTTCTATATTTATAGTAACTGAATTCCTCGTGCGTGGGTGTGTGCGTGCAGCGCTCAGCGAGTGACTGTCACACACACACCCAAGATTACTACACAAATACTGATCCACCTGGTTGCGTATCAGAAATCAGAGATTAGGGAATATTGCCACAATGCTGCACAGCACACAAAGCATCAGATTGTGATTACTACTTCCAAATCTGCATACTATTGTTCTGTGTGGCTCACTAGATTTCAATGTTGGCTTCTCCTCCTTTACTGAATGACCCCAAACAGGTTAACAATTAAACTGTACCAAAAATTTATGCTTTAGATCCTTGGTGAAGTTTTCAAATGCTGAAACGACACTGGTTTCTCCAAGGTCCTCTTCACAGGGCTCCAAGTAAAAAACATCCTCATCTAGGACGCCCGAACTCACAGCAAGGAAAACAAAAAAAAAAGAGGTCAAGCTTAATTAAAAGGGTTCAACGGTAAAAGGTGCACTGGGTAACTACGCCACAGGAAGAAACATGCAATTTTATCCCAGGTGAAATTTGCCAAAGTTTGACAACCTTTGCCCAAGTCTGGTCAATGGCAAAAATTGCAAAGAATTTGAAAGCAAATCTGTAGATATCCACACAATTTTTGCCATACTGTAGGTGCTCTGCAGAACTGCACAAAAATTACCAATTGCACCCGGGTCAGACGTAAGCAGGTACATGTATCCTTACTTTAATAAAGCTCCATGTGTTCACTGAAATTATACAATTAACCAACCATTTCTCAACCATGCTGACGTGCCAACATGAAGATACAGTAGGGGAACGGGTGAACATGATAAAGCAGCCAACCTCCCTAAAGGCTCACTCGTTTGTGAAGTATCTGAAACAGCGAGTGTCCTTCATGTATAAGGGCCGCTCTATACGGTTTGCGGCCGTGCGCACACATGTGCGAACGCGCGTCCACGTGCTGCATGCTTTGTGTGTATAGTCTCAGTGCTGCCAAGAGCGACAGGTACTGTGTGTGTGTGAGAGTATATGTGTGTGTATAGATTGTGTGAGAAAAATAATGACTTAAATAAGATTTTTTAAAGAAAAAGTTCAATAAATAATTTTTTTTTTATTTGTGCACTCATTGACACACACACACACACACACACACACACACACACACACACACACACACACACACACACATCCACACATCCACACACACATCCACATCGACACACACATCCATTTAATCTGCGGTAGCGGCGCAAAATCTTTATTTTCTGGTCTCTCTCGCTGTCTGTCGGCTCCACGCTCCCTACCGTGCGCGGCCCTTATATAGAAGGGCTGACTAACCTCAGCCATCTATAACTGCCGTGTGCGCGCACGGCGTAGCACGCACCCACACTATAGAACCAGCCCAACCATCTCAAGAGACAAGTAGGGATTATAAAATTATTATTTACCAATTGCTTCAAAAATAAGCAAAAAAATGCACCACGGGAGGGGGAAAAAAAAAAACAGTGTGTAATGTGTAATAAATATTTATCATTTCGGAAAACTTCTACTACCAAATTACTCTTCAATTGCCGATCTTGGTGGAGAGTTACATACAGCACTTCCTGCATAAAACATAATGGAGGGTTTTCTGACATACTAAAAACTTTTGTAGAAATACATTATCTGCACACAGGCCACTTACCTGCTCGCTTCCGTTTCTTCTCACTTGAACTGAAAAGCTTACGCGGCTTAAGAATGATTTCTTCACTTGTTTCATGGCTTGAGTGTTTACTTTTCCTTGTGGCATCCCCAAGAATTATATCTGAAGGGTAAATTTACTGTATCAGCTTAAGAAATTGGCTATTGTTTCTAAACCTATCCAAAAACTTAATGAATCGAGAGTAAAGTGTGTTGTCATCTTTATGTTGTTGGAATTATAATCTGTACATGCTGTACAAAGCACACTAGACACACCGATATAGCAGATCTAAAAGGTTATTAAACACTACTCTTAGTTTTCACCCCTTCCTTTATTGTCTCGCTGTCTCGTCCCCTCTTCCCCACCTTACTCTCTCCTCCATCATGCCCTGCTCCTCCCCTGGGTGAGTGATAGGCCGCTCAGTCTATCACAGACGGGGAGGGATGTGAAGCCTCACTGGCTGTCCCTAGGTGTTCAGCCTATTACAGAGGGATGTGCAGACGTGTGTGTTTATTACTAAATAACACACTCACTATACTGGCAACTCATTGTTTGTTCACATACACAACATGCAAAGACAATATAAATAAATCCCATTGCATTCTCGAAACATATCCCTGGATGTTATAGCGATAATATACATCAATACAAGGTAACCATTTTCTGGGTGGGATATATTCGAGACATCTCAGATTTATATAGCCAAGCCTTCTAGCCGCTAGCCTTCTTTTTGGCCCGCGCAGTATAAGTACTGTTAGGTACAGGCTCTGTGAGGGTAAGCCCTTTCAATCGGCCTAGTTTTCTATTGCAGCCTGGATGCATTGTTAATGTATCTAGGGGCGGGCCTAGCAACAACCAGAGGGTGTCAGCCTTGGGGGGATACTGGCTGGGCCACATGAACTAAATGTGATGCCTGTCAGTATCACACCTGCCCTGTTATGGGGCAGGGTTACAAACCACACCTTAAGGAATAAATACTGACACTAGCCCAGAAGTCAGGCAGTCTGCCTCTCCTCCCCCTTCAGAGTGGGAGTCTGTTTATCCTGTGTGCCATCAAGGATAAGGAGCTGGATGGGGCCTGCAGGGCCTTATGCAAAGGGGAGTATTGCTCCAGAAGGGAATGCTGTGACTTGTTGTGTAAGGACAATAAACATCAGTTAAACCTCTGTGTGGATAACTCCCTGGTTCACAAAAGGAGTGTCAGCATGGACCATCCTGGTCAACCCGAGAGCCTCGCTGGCTGGAGGCGCTGTAACCAGAGGGATTAACACTGAAAACCTGTCCTGATGTATCCCCATACCACCGCCGAGTATCTCAAGACCTCCTGTTCCAGCCAAACAGGTACACACCGCACCATCAACACTAGGTAGCCGCATGATCTCACTCAGGGTGGGAGAACAGGTGCTACATTTACATATGGGATCTATCTAACAAGGCAAATGTGGTGGAATTCTGGGTCAAGTTGGTGTGTGTATATTATTGACAAATATATATTCATGATGTGGGAGTTTGAGCTAGCTGGAATGTGTGTGCGCGCGCGCGCATACATACATACATATAGAAAATACAATTATATTCCATTCAATTACGCTTTTCCCTTTGAAACACGCAGTGCAGATGTTTTGCCCCATAGATTATCAGTTAAGCTGTAAATTCTGCATTGCAGACTGCAAGACAAAGCCAAGTTGAATTTCGAGATCAAATAAAAATGGAGCGTGAAATTTTGTAGACATTTCTTTAAAATCCAACTTAATCAACCCCAAAGTCAATTATCAATGCATACTTGCATCTAGTCAAAGGTAGATGATCTTCGGTTTAACTTGAATACAGGCAAAATCCTCTCTTTCTGATCAAACATGATTAAAGGTACATACTGTACTATAAAACAAGATCAGTTCCAACCTTCTATTGAACAGTAACCAATACCATATTTCAAAATGTACGATTATAAGGACTAGTAAGGCAATATTTCCCCCTCCCCTTCAAGATATTTACAAACCACTTCATGCAATTTCCAAGAAATAATTTATCCATCTCAATACGCAAGACAAATAGGATCAAATTTGCCTTTAAATCCTACATTTGAAGCAATGTATTTATAGCCATGGCTGGGCCAGCTATCTTTCTGCCTTCCCTGTCATGTGGGGTTTTCCCCCCTCCTGCAGCCTCTGAGTGGCAGAAGTGGAGATGACATGGGAGTCTGCATGTGTCCAATAAGGATGCAGATCCTGTGCCCTCCCCTTTTGCACCAAGGAGGACGTGTCCTAAATTATAGAGATGAACCCAGCGCTCAGGGTGGGGTTCAGGCAGTTCCCCCTTCCTCTTCAAGGGATGAGGATGTAAGCCAAGTCTCCTCCCGGCTGGCAGGAAGACTTCTGCTCAGTCCCTCATGGACTGGGTGCAATCTTACTCAAGTGGGGCCTCATTACCAGCAGGCCTGTACCATCCAGGAGCCTGAAAGGTATCCTGACAATGGATTGTAATCGCTGTAATAACATCATACAGTGGCTGCAGAATAAAGACCATCCCTTTTTATATATCTGTTTGAGTCGCAATCGATTGGCTGGATGTATGGGGATAAAAGACTCTCATTGTGGGGATTGCCTTCATTTCTACTGGAGCCTAATATGGCTGGAGGCGCTGACACCCAGAGAGAACATCCAGGATCACTGTGAGCCTGTCCTGTTTCCCCACTACACCGCAGAACACTCAGCATCTCGTGAGCCAAACCGGTACCGAGCACAACACAGGGGGAGGGGGGGGGGTTGTGGAAGCAGTGCTACATATTTAAGTATTAATGTGGAATATTTAGCTGACTAAAGAACATCTGAAGAATGCCCAAAGTATTATTTGCCTTATAATCCCTCTGAAGAACTACAACTCCCAGAATGTTGTGCTACCAAGTGATCATGGAAGAATTTCTTCCAGATATTAGCACAAAGCAGACCAGGAAGGAACCATTGCTGGTTCAAGCATCACTGACAAGGACCAACTGATCAATGGTTATTCAGCATGTTTCAGATAGCTTGGCTCTAACAGATTTACAAAGACAGTGTGGCTCAATTCATTCAACGTGCTTGGAAAAATGGGAAGCATTTATTATACCTGGATGGTCTCTGCTGTGCTTGATTTTAGGGCCTTCTCTTGAAATGCCACTTTCATGGAGATTATTGGAAACCTTTGAAGGGTGCTTAAAGAAAAATAAATTGCATACTTTTCAGATACATTGCATGCTTAGCAATTAGGTTTGTTCATTTAGATTGCACATTTGACTAAAAAAATATATATTTTTTTTAACTCGGCAAATGTGCACATTGACTATACATCTATCAAGTAATCTAAATAAGACTTCAATGACAAATGATAAATGTGACTAACCAAATACATACCTTTTAAATGTTATCTCTTAAAGCAGCAAACAAATGTTTCCTTTTAAACTAGGTGAGAAGCAGCAGAGTCTCCATACAGTAGCTGAACCCCATTAATATCAGCTCCGGGCACTCCCTGCTTCCTGAGATACTTACCTCTGTAAGGGGGTGTCAGTAGCAGCTTCGCGGGTTTAAATGTCCCGCTCATGTGGGCCAATACAAAGACGGAAGGAACGACATCACTTCTTCTAACCGTCCCGCAGGACTTTAAAGCCGCCATTTCAATGGCCCCACATGTAGCCCAGCCAGAGCTACTACCGGCACCTACTACGGAGGCAAGTAACTTGGGAAGCAGGGGGTCCCAAGAACGGAAATGAACACAGTTCAGCTCCGGAGACCCCCTGCTTCAATCGTATAATGCAAAAATAAAATACACAAATGTCAAAAAGGAAAGCAGGATTGCGGTTTTCAAATAACATGCACCAATTCATAACGACAGAAATAGTTACAGATTTGTACATAGTGAATCCAGTTCATGGAGCAACGTAGATGAATCTTCGATTGCTAGAAAGCGAGTGGTAATCTCTATTACACATGAGAAGAGACGTCTTCCCCGCTCTATGAGAAAGGTCTTCAAAGCTACCGTATTCTGGAACTGCCCCTCTCTATCCACTAAAACAAGAGGAAGTTTACCTTCAGTAATTCTGTTTCTTCAAGTCTTCTATGACAACTACTAATGGGATAGCTACTCCTCCTTACAGCTGTTAGGACAAGCACTTCTTGTGACCACTATATGAGGGACTCTAGAAGCTTGTCTTATAATAACAATTGTTAGCCACATAAAAAAAAAGTATCACCTAATACTGAAGTACTCATTTACTCTTCACCTTAGATCAGTTAACTTCTGTTAAAACATAAAAAGGAAGTGCAAAACATTAACATGCCAAAAATAAGAAGACTCAAGGGAGGGACGTGCGCTGCCAGAGAGAAACAAATATCAGAAGGTAAATTTCCTCTTTTCTACTATATCCTTTTTGGCAGCCAAATAATCATGGGATGTACCCCAGCCTTCCCAGGACTGTTGGGAGTACTTCCTTCTACAGTTGGGACAATGCTTGAAGGAACTTTCTAACAAATTTTTAGTCCATCCAGACTGTATTGATTAATAAACGTGTGTAAAGATGACCAGTTGCTGCTTTACACATTTCTTTTCTTCCCATGAAGCAGCGACAGCCTTAGTAGAGCGAGCCTTCAAACGTACAGGAGGATTTTCTCCTGCTATTCTATATGTCTCAAATATAGCTGCCTATAGATAATCCAACTAGATACAGGCATACCCCGCATTAACGTACGCAATGGGACCGGAGCATGTATGTAAAGCGAAAATGTACTTAAAGTGAAGCACTACCTTTTCCCCACTTATCGATGCATGTGCTGTACTGCAATCGTTATATACGTGCATAACTGATGTAAATAACGCATGTGTAACAGGCTCTATAGTCTCCCCGCTTGCGCACAGCTTCGGTACAGGTAGGGAGCCGGTATTGCTGTTCAGGACGTGCTGACAGGCGCATGCGTGAGCTGCCGTTTGCCTATTGGGCGATATGTACTTACTCGCGAGTGTACTTAAAGTGAGTGTCCTTAAACCGGGGTATGCCTGTATGTCATCTGCACATATATTGTTAGAGCCCCAAGTACATCCAGATTGTGCCAGTGATGCTTTGTCAGAAATGGGAGTTGGACAAAAATGAGGGTACTGCAATATCCCGATTGATATAAAAGTCTAATACTAGTTTGGTTTAAAACTGTGCGACAGTCCTTAACACTATATTATTCTTGTATATCTGAAAAAAAATGGTCTGCAACATGATAAAGCCTTTAGCTTTCCTACCTTACGCGCCATAATTGCTGTTAGAAAAAACTAATTTAATTGTGAGTAATCTAATGTGGAGCTCACAAATCGGTTCAAGCAAGGAAGAAGAGGGTTGCTGTAGCACTAGGTGCAGATCCCATGAAGGCACGTTGATCCTTAAAAGTAGGCCTAATCCTTTACACTGGTTTAATAAATCTAGAGACCATAGGATCCAAGTCAATCTGTTTTAAACCCTTCTGGAATCCTTACTGAAGCACGTCCAGTATATTAGGGAGTTCCAGCTGCAAGGACTCAACCTTTCGTAATTTACACAAACGTATAAATGTCCTCCATATGCAATGAGAGAGGAAAGAAGTCACAAGCTTTCTGGGATGCAAAAGTGTCAATACAACTAAGGCTGCGTCCATAGGACTGCAGCCGTGTGGAGGCTGAGGGAAAGAGATTGCTTTCCCTGGCCTTGGTCCGGCGGCGTGTCGGGGGGCTGTGACGTCACGGAGCTGGTTCGCCCTCATTGGGCGAACCGCTCACGTGACCGGCCCTGCGCTCCCGTGAGTGCGAAAAATCTATCTTTTGAATAAGATCTATGCTTCCGCACGCTTGCGGAAGCGTGCGCGAGCCCTTGCTAAAGCCGCTCTCATTGCGGCTGCAGGGGCTCACTGAGAATCGTCAGCACGCCTCAGCACAGGTCAGCGCCTAAGCCTTGACCCTGGACGCAGCCTTAGAGAAACCTTGCACTCTTAAAGCCAGCCTTTCAAGTCCCACGCCATCAATTTGAGCAACTAAAGATTGGGGAAGCAAAGTGGATCCAGAGTTAATGCAGGAAATGTCAGAAAAACCCATGGCTCCTGTACTCACAAGCTCTTTAAAGAGCAAACCAAGCTTTTTTTGTGTCTTCATTTTTTAGTACAGGATTGAAACAGGGTGTCTCTGAAGCTGAACCTCATTTCATTTCAGCTCTGCGGGGCTCCTGCTTCCTGAGATACTTATCTCCAAAGGGGGTGTCAGTATGTCCTGTAGTTTTCTGCAGTTTAAACCTCCCGTGCCATATGGGTCAAAAAGAAGCTGCACCAGGTGACATCACAGCTTCCTATTGGCTTGCAGGGCCCGGGAGCTTTGAAAAGCAGCCATAATGTGGACCCTTGAGTGGTTACCTGTATGCACTTCAGAGGTAAGTGCCTCCAACAGCAGGGTGCCCCCAGAGCTGAAGTCAATGGAGTTCAGCTCTGGAGATACTGTACTGTACTGATACTGTAAGAAATTGTGGTACCTCGCTCAAAACCCTAAATAAAGTAAAGAATGAGGATGCATGCTGCCAGGGAATAAGTACGTAGACAAAAGGGATGTAGATGTGTAGAAAGGACCAAGATCTAATATCACTCAGGTCTGCGGTGCGCTCTAGTGGGGATCTTTTTGATGTGCTCTTCACATCTACATCCCTTTCAGCTCTGGAGATACCCTTCTTTTTAAAAAAATTAAACAAATTAATGGTTTGGATTGCCGCTGAATCCGCAAACCAAGTCTTTCTGGGCTAATATGGGGGTATTAGGAGAACCTGGGCCCTGTCTCTTGATTTTGTTAATTACTCGCTGAAGCAGAGGGAATGGGAGAAAAATTTAACAGATGTTATCTCAAGTGATCGAGAAATCTCTGGCTATGGCTTTCCGGTCGTGCCATCTTGACACACATCTGTATTTTCTTGTTGACAGATGAGGCCATGAGATCAACCCCATTGCTGAACTGATTGAACATTTTCAGGTCTAGTACCCATTCTCCTGGATGAATGGAAGGACTTCTGAGAAAGTCAGCTTTGGAATTTCCATCTCCTGAAATGAAGGCTGCGGAGATGCATGGAATCTTTCTCCACTCAGTTAAGTACTCTGTAGGCTAATGAAAGAACTTATGGACTCCTTGTCGGTTTATATATGCTACTGCAGTGACGTTGTTAGATACAGAAGGACCCTTAATGGGGAACCACTCAAGGCCTGAAGACATTGAATCTCATAAAATATTGCTTTAACTTCACAATACATTGATTAGCAGACCTTTTTCTTGATGTGACCATAGTCCTTGGATTATCTGATCTTGACAAACTATTCACCAACATGTGAGGCTTGCAATGGTGTTCAATACTATCCAGACCAGAGGGATCAAAGACTTGTCCTTGTGCAAGTAGCTGACTGAGGTTCACCATTGTAGGTGGAGCTTTGTACTTGGTAACAACGGTGGCCTGAATTCTGGAGTTACTGTAGATTTAGATGTCCCCCACAACTGAGGACATTTCTTTAAAGTGGTCTGAGGTGAAAAGTGGACAAGGCATAGTCTGTGACCGAGTTTAGAAGTCCTATTAAGTAAATGAATTTGGTCCTTGATTGTCTTGTAAGGCTTCTGAATAAACGGACCTCCTTTGTAATCTTGAGGATCTTGGAGGAGGTTGAGTGGGATACTATATTTTTCCTTGTGTCAAATTTGACACATAAAAATTGAAGGATTTGAGCTGGGGGAAGCCGGCTTTTCTTTAATTTGATGATCCGCCTGTGGTCTACAAAGACGTTGTGCACTATGCACTCATGATCCCTAGCACCTTGCTCTGATGGTGCCTTGATTAACCAGTCGCCTAAGTACGAGACTACAAAAATGCCTTTTTGCCTCAATAATGCTGCAATTCCGATTATAACTTCTCCCTTGTCTATAACACCTTGCATCTTAGAAACCTAGTCTTGGAGGCATGAAAGCTGTAAGCTTCTCTACTGTAGTAAAAATGGATTTCTCCCTCCAGTCATCTTGGAAATATTATCCGATGGTTCTCCAAAGAGATAAGCACCTTCATAATGTAAAGACAGTCTATTCTTGGACAAGGCCACAGCCCATGTTTTAGGCTATAGCGCACAGCTATTGAATATGCAGAGGATCTAGCCGCAGCCTGATGAGGTCCATGGAAGCATCACACAAAAGAGTCAATCAAATCTAAGATCTGAAACTCCTTTAAGAGTTTCTGTCTTGATGTTCCTGCTTTAATTCTATCTTCCAGATTGGATATACAAAATCTGATGGTCCTCGAGATACAGGGCATTGGGGTTGCTGATTTCTGCATCATTCTGATAACAGAGTATTGTTTGCTTAAAACACTCTCCATAAGGGAATTGTGGTATTCCTTACCATCTTGGTGATAGCTCTGTTGACCTTTGGCGGTATTACCCCAATACTGCAGTCCTCTTTACTGAAGGGGTATATTTCCATGAATTTTCTAGTCAACGCTGGTCTTTTATCTAGTGATAACAATTCAATCTTCACAAAGTCCTTAATAGAACTGTGAACAGAAAAAGGCCTAGCCAATTTTTTTGAGCAAAAAAGGCCTGGTCTTGGACCCCCAGATCTTCTCATTCTTAATGAGCTTGTCTTTTGCATCCATCTTAAAGGAACTCGACATCAACAAAAAGGTGAGGCAGTAAATCCCATGAAGTTTGTGATCTGTGCCTCTCTAAAGACCCCGAGACGGTGCTTCATCAACAGACTGCAAGTGTGACGTTGAAGACTACTTAATTAACGGAGACGTTTTTCCTTAGACATTTTAATGTTATCCATGCAAAATCTTTTGGAGGCAGGTAGCAGAACGATTGGCTTCACACTGCATAATATTTAGCCAAAAACGCACTCTGCGTCATAGCATCATCTCCTGGCGCCGAAGCACTGTGTTTTGACGTTCCCACTCCACAGATGTTACATTTGTGTATGTTACATTTGTGTATGTCACTTTGCACTGTCCAGGAGGTGGAGATTTGACCTGTATCTGGGATCTAGATCATGAATCAGTAAGACCACAATACCGAGGTCGAGGCAGGAGAGAGATAGAATGGTCGTGGTCACATTTCTGGCGTCAGAGCAGGAGAGGCGCAGAAGTTCAGAGGCAAGCAAAACAGCAACCAGAGGTTCCAACAAGAGACAATGTAATAGCATTACCATGGTGGTATGAAAGCAGTCCCTCTGGGGTAACAGTAGGGAAATTGCCCATTTAGGGCAGCAACAGAGTGGAAAAATGAATAAAACTGGCAGGGAAATGGCCTGGCGTCCTTTCAGCTATGGTAGGACAAGAATAACTGGCCCAAGTTGGATGATGCTGCCTCATATAGTGGTCATAAGAAGGGCTTGTCCTACCAGATTTGAGGAGCTATCACATTAATATTTGGATGCATAAGAGGACGTAGAAAGCAGGAAATAAATTGCTCTGTTTCTATTTTTTAAGTCCTGTTGTAAAAGCATGACATCACTGGGTTCTGAAATCATTCCTAGAGAGAAAATTATCCAATTAAAAAAAAAAATCTATACATTAAAAACTCAGATCGTACATCATAAAGGATTGAGTCATCAGACACCGAATAAATAGGTTTCACTAAAATGTGATATTAAAGCAGCAATTCCGCCTGGAAACTTTCTTTTTAGCGTACCTGAATTGGTTCCTAAAAGATTTGTAAATTTTTGTGCCAGTTTCGACAACACAAAACCCCACTAAAAATATGGCACCGGACTACAAACACAACCTTGGAGTCACCAATGGAAAGCTTTTCTATATACGGCGGGAGGGAGTCATGGCCCTCCGACCACTTTGGATCTTCCTATTTGCCCGGTGGACTCTGGGCCTCGTTGCTCTGGAACTACAGGGTTCAAACAGCTCCGTTCAGGAAAGATTAAATTAAAAAATATTATTTCCCACTATCCTCTTCTCCTGAAGGCTCCTGTGTCAGCACATGCTATGGCATCTTCAGCATTGCATGTGCTGCGATGGGAAGACACACTGGAAAAAATACATGGTAGGTGGGAATGCTCCTTCAAAAAGTATTTGAAAACTAGAAAGTTGGGAAGTACATTTTTATTGTAGGTCAGACATAGGGGGCCATTTATCAAAAGTCTGAAAAACACCACCAGATTTAGCCCTTTTACAGCCAGGAGGGTAGAAAGGCCAGTAAAGATATAACACAGAGATCCCTACTGGTGCAGCTATTTTAGACTCACTGATTTATTGCATACATGTTTTGTTGCTGTAACGCCAATACTTCGTGAGATGTGCATACGGTTAGTGGTATACCAAGTAAAATAATCATCAATAGTTCCGCATGCTAAAACTATTTACTGGTGAATAAAATAAAAGGATTGTTACCTTTGGTGGGTTTTCTATAGGTCTAGGGTAGCCTGGTGAAGAATCTTCTAGTGGATCCATTAAATCTTTATCATCCAAATCAGAAAGAGGAATAGCGGCTAGCATACAAATATACATTAAAAAAAAAAAAATCACAAAGAATATATATTTAAGAAAAACAAGCTAAGTTCTAACATTTGTAAAGTCCCCCATCTAAAATTCAGGCAAGAAAAATGCATCACAGGCCTTCCTGGGATTATTAAAGATTTAAGAAATCCCTGTACATTTTTTTCAACTGTTGAGGGCAAATGAAAAGTAAAAAAAAATAAAAAAATGGGGGTGGAGGGGTAAAGGGTCAGACAAAGATAAATTGGACAAAAAACAATGCTAATTTAATCTTTCACAAATAACTGTGCATAAAAAGGCAGTGTCAGATGAAAGGTTTCCTAGCCACTATGGCTGTGAGGTGATATACACACACTATTTTTTTTAGAAAGGGACATTTTTTTTTTTTTTAAATAAAAGCCTGAACCCCTCAAAATAAGTATAGTCAGTGCACAAATATTATACATACATACAGGTTTTTTGTTTTTTTAATGGAAGTGTATGAAAAACTAATTATTGATTTAACAGAAAAAAAGTTATTCTTTATAAAAATAAAAAAAATAAAAAAGTTGTTGCTTCACTTGCAACTTATTTCCCCCCCCCCCCCATTTAAAGTCTAGAAGATCTTTCGCACAATGCAATTTCTATAGGAGAGTCTAAGTAAACTGCCTTTGTCACGATACAGAAAAAAAAAAAAAGTTAAGAATATGCTTCCATTTAAAAAACGTGTGGGATATGGTGCTTTAGGTTAAAAATGTATTTTCTCCAAATATATTTTAGAGATTAGGTTTCCCCTGTTGATTTATTTTTTTTTATATACCATTTTATCATTACATTAACAACAAATTTTCCATCAAACATTTTCAAAAAAAATTTTGTTAGGAAATTTTAAAACTACTTTATTTCATCGCCATTTAATTTGCAATGTAATTCGCATTCTATTGAAAGTAAAGAGACGAGTTTCTTTTGCCCAATTGTAGATATTTTCTTTAATTCACTTCAAAACTGGTGTAAAGTTATTTCACCTTCACACAATGTTCCGAAAATTGGGAAGTACATTCGCAAGGCAATATTTACATTCGGGAAACTGTTCACCAACTTGTCAGCAATGTGTCTAACATCCTGCCCATAGACACCTTCACAAAATTTAGATAAAAAGAAATTCATCTACAATATTAGCTTGTAAATCCAATGGGTAAGTTTGAACTAGATTTGTTGTTTTTCTCCTCATTTCAGACTTGCAGCAAAACTGGAAACACCGATTTGGTGCGATCGGCCATCTTATCTTACGGCAGGTTGGCAAACTACTTTCCCAAAAGGCCGAAGGGCTCGGCACTCAGCTGCACAATTATAACATTTACGGAAGGCACAAAAACTGTTAAGTGTCGTATTTGTTCAATTACTTTTCTCTAGATCTTTAAGGAATTTATCAAAATAATTTACCATAATTAATACAGCCATTATTTTTTGCAGTGCCTAGGCCATAGCTCGGGCCTACATAAAGGAATGCAATACATTCATTTTTACTCCATAATCTCAACAATAAATGTAAATTTTAAAAAGGAGCAGTCTTTGCTAAACCAAATTTACATCTGCCTATATACGGAAATGCTGCTCAGGTACAGTATACTTATTTCATTAATTTTTTTGTTCACACCTTTAAAGCTTTTAAATAGTTCACCTTAAACATCTGAGTTATACAGGAACACTATTTTTAGGGCAATTTGTATTTTTGTTAAATCACAGATTGATTATAAACTGTTTAAAGCACACAATCATTTTTAGAAATCCAACCGGGTATCATTTTGAGGGGTACCAACTGCCACAAATTTGTGATCAAAGTACAAGTAAAAATAGCTTATTATCCAAAAACTCTCAAACTGAAGAAACATACTTGAGGACAGTAGATTAGAGTCTCCTGGGGTAAGCAGAGCTGAAATGCCCGGGAGTTTTAACTGTGAGGAAGTAAGATTCTTAGCTTTGCCGCCCTCTTGTCTGCGTCCTTTAAGCGTGGTAAATCTTGAAATGCTACCCTGAGAATTTAACAAAACAACACACCAGTGACCAAGTGGCACAGGGAACACACTTTCCCATATAGCAGTGCATAATCATCCAAAAGGTTCAATTTGCAGGCTTCTTGGGATTGTGATATAATCGCAGAAAACTTCCCTTCCAATAAATACCGGTAACCTGGGTAGATGCACGAATATTGGAACATTATAAATAGGTTGCCAGTCTGTCAGCCAAATGTCCGCTATTGATTAAATTAATTGAGAGAAAAAAGACCCCCTTATCCAGCTAATGCTTCCACAATAAACCAGGAACCAAATAAATATTGTTGCATGAAAGGATAATGATGCAAGATGGGGTGGAGGGGTGGGGGGTTAAGCATTTAAGCATGGGCATACCTAAATTGATAGATAGATATCACACTGAAAGGGTACTGTAGTTCCAACTAGGACAACAGCAAACTGATGGTACCACTGTGGTTAAAGGGTTACATTTAAATAATCAAGAGGGGAAAACAAACAAATGGTATCTTCAATGTTCTATTGGATTTTCATGATTTTTTTTTAGCCAATTACTTTAAACAGTTTGCAAATCTTATATCTAAATGTTGTTCCCTTCAACAAGTTGCCTACTAACGGCATCATAACTGCAAACCCATAGAGAACAGATATCAGATATTAGAATCACCCAGTAAGTACATTAAAAAAAAAAGTTACAAAATATATATGTCATAGGAAGCAAATAAGTAACACTTTCACTTCACAGGAATAAAGTAACTTTGGTGGGGTGAAACAAGTGCAAATTAATTACTAAAATATAATATTGAATACAAAATGAATATAATTATATAAAAAGTGAAGGCGGTGCAGCTCCCAGAAAGACAAGGTTTTCGCTTGTCTTGGCAAACAAGAAAGAGAAATTAAATTGGTGCGCAAACGCAAATCACTTATCTATGGGAATAATCCCTGAGGAAGTTTGTCAGAGTGAAACGCGTAGGATTGCTTTGTATGCAGCATTTTACACGGCATCCCTTCAGTGTGCCTACTTGCTTTCTGCCTCGGACATCAAGCACAGTCTCATCCGGGTCACAACTACTCAGTTCCGTCACGGACGAGTGACGTCAGGCCGCAGTAAGCCCGGTTTGGAGCTCCCAGTGTCTCTCCACACAGACAAGCGGGAAGGTCCGTCTGCACGACAGATAGAAGTTGACTGCCAGTCCACATCGGAGTTTTCGGTGTCTCCCCATGGAAACTAGGGAAGAGGACTTTCCAAACACTGCAGCAAGAACTCTATTGGAACATTAACAGTGAGAAACAGGAAAGCACACAAAACTTTAAGGAGCATACCCTGTGATCTTTCTGAGATTACCATACCTAAAGGCTTCTATATATTGCTTGTTTGTGAGTTGCATTTTTTTCTTTTTAATACACGTTGAGTTTTTACTCTATTTCACTAATACGTGTTCTTTCTTTTTTCCTATTCCCGGTCCATGTGAAAGTATATAGGTATATTTTTGGCAGATCTGAAGCGTTACCCCCAACTTAGCCTGTCTTTTCACATATAAGCGACCTTTCATTTATCCCTTTTAGTACACTAATTCTTGGCACAGTTTTTTCACCGTAGATAAGGGATTGCGTTGCGTACCAGTTTAATTTCTCCCACTCCACAGGAATGGATTTTTGTCCTAAGGAAGCCATTTACAGGGAGCGGTTGCTCCCATGTGTTTTGTTCACCAAGGAAACCGCCATTTTATAAGACAGAAAAGGGAACAAAAATACACGTACTCTGTTTTTCAATTGGCCTTCATCATCACTACTTGCAGAGGATAACGGTAACACTAGAAGAAGAAGAAAAAGTAACCAATATAGCTCCATCACTTCTGGGCTTATAGTTATACGGGCATACCCCGCATTAACATACGCAATGGGACCGGAGCATGTACGTAAAGCGAAAATGTACTTAAAGTGAAGCACTCCCTTTTACCCACTTATCGATGCATGTACTGTACTGCAATCATCATATACGTGGATAACTGATGTAAATAACGCATGTGTAACAGGCGCTATAGTCTCCCCGCTTGTGCACTGCTTCGGTACAGGTAGGGAGCAGATATTGCTGTTCAGGACGTGCCAACAGGCGCATGCGTGAGCTGCCATTTGCCTACTGGGCGATATGTCCTTACTCACGAGTGTACTTAAAGAGAGTCTCCTTAAACCGTGGTATGCCTGTACAACACTGCAGAAGTTTCATGACCATTGTATTATTCGCCAACTTGATAAGATGTTTGTTAACTTTATAATGGCTTAACTAAAATCTTAAGTACAGGAAGTGCAACTAAAGGGCACAGAACAACAAACACTGCATTGTTGGAGGCAACCATGTAACCTAGGGCACACTGTGTTCTGCTTTAGTTCCAAAGCACAAGTGATTGGGCAAACAAAAAGTAGCCAAGAAACTGAGATGCTATAGATCGAATGTGAAGAGGGGAAGAAGCATGTAATGTATTTAAGAAAATTATATAGACCGCATGAAATATGGGTGAGTGCAAGAGAAGTTCAAATGCAGAGTTCACGATAGGTTGAAGGGAGACCCGAGAAGATCAACTAGTATTTACCTGCCAAGATTACTGCAGTTTCCTTTGAGTGAGCACGTAAGACATATTGTAGAAAAAGAGAATGTAGCTAGAGCTTTATTTTCTTACTGTATTTATTAGAATTTTACAATAAGATAAGGGACTGGAAGACAAGAACAATGGAGGGAAAGGTACAATACTGTATAAAAGGGAACAGTCAGTGCCGCAATGTACAGGTATTTAAAGCAGCAGCCCAAGCAGACTTTTTTTTATTCCCCCCTCCCCCCCTTTATATCTGCATCAATACAATCCACACAGTGATAAGTAATTAGTTAAGTTGCCGATCATTCCGTTCTCCTGTGACCGATCAGCGAAGATTCGGCTCAGGGGTTCACTAAATGGCTGTCAGTGCAGCAGAAGAGCACCAAAGATGCCAAGTTCTGTGGGGAAGATCATGTGACCAGGCAGTCACTAGATACAATTGGTTCAATGCTAGAGGGCGGGGCTCAAAAAGGGGTATGCCAGAGCCTGTTTCAGAAGAGGAAGGGGATGTGACTTTGTAAATGGTTGCTACAGAAACAAAGATGCTTGTTATATTATAATACATTCAAAATGTAATTTAAAATCAACAATTGCACTGGCTCATCAGGAATTTTCTGCATGACAGTGGGATAAATAAAAATAAAAGGATAGCCGGTCAAATATAACACCACGGTACTACGCTCTGCGGCCAGACCAAAGGCAGTGTCCTCTCCTATGATCCCATAGCAGGCGGTGTGGGCATGGAAGACACGGTCGGGTGAGTGTGGTTGTTGTGCAATGCACAAGTTGAGCTTGCGGTACCTTTGAGTTTACTTTTACTTCTATGCTTCCTACGGCTGTAGTCAGCAGACTTTGACGAGGATTTCTTCTGGAAATCCAAGATCCAGCTCCTTTCACTGTGAGTGTTACTAGCTACTCCATTACTTTCAGAGAAAAGATGCTTCTTGTAATTAGCAGACTGGGGCTGGGAAAAGGAAAAGAGCAGCTCTGTTATTTTCCGTGTGGTTGGGGGGGGGGGGTGAAACATTTTGTCCATTAAGAGTAGAGCAAAGCAAGAGCAGAGCAAGACTGCTGGCCCTACTTGTAGTGAGTTCATTGAGTGGAAAATTGAACTATTTTTTTGTGTTTAACCATTGGGTCCTTGAATTATTTTCTTTTTTTTTTTTTATTTATACCATGAAAATCAAAATACTGTAGTGTTTGATATACACTTTGTGGATATTTGTTGAAGCACTGTAAAAAAAAAAAAACATTAGAATTTTGTAACAATAATATTAAAGTATTAGAATGTCACCATTAAAGTAATTGGCATACAAATGAATAGATGTCTCCCCCCCGGCTGTTTGGCACGTCGCCAATTTGGTTTACCTATCTTATTTTTGTAATGTCAGGTAATGGGGCCTTTACTGTCAAAAATAAATAAAATCGCTGCTCATTTTCATAATTAAAATAAGCCTTACCTGTCTAACCTCAGGTTTCATTTGGGAATAGATCAGCTTGGACACGTCACTGACCCTGAAGACAGAAAATAAAAGGTCATATAAAAGAAGTGAACTCAAGAGCACTAAATGTTAAAAAAGTTTACAAGGAAAAAAATAAGTTGTTCGCTACAAGATTAATCAGTCGCTGAAGCCAGGGCTCCCATCGAAAACCGATCTCCCGTACTGAAAACGGAAATGGCAGAGAAATGACTCCGACCTTTAAACTGGGAGACAACAGCTGGTAATGGGATTCAAATACGTTTGTTTCACTGCAAGCACAGGATATTTTACTATAAGCCGTTCTTATTTGCAGTCACCCAGTTGAGCCCAATCTGCCAGCTGTGAAATGTCATACTGTATGCCACCCGTAGCTTATTTTTTTAATACAGAGTTTGAAAAACTTAAAAAAAAAAAAAAAAAAGACAAAATGACAAATTTGTTGCCATCAATGAGACTCATGGGTGCCCCATTTCAGAGCCCCCCCACGCCCCCCAGCAGCAAAGGGGTTAATGCAGTAACTGACTATTTTACATTATGGGAAATTGTTTTTTCGAGGCATCAGTAAATAAAATAACACTGTTGGTCAAACAGTACCTGGTGGAGGAGGATTTCTGCAGCAAGACTTTTTTCTTCGCTTGTTCAGAGACCTTGTAGAGTAGAGACAAGTGTTTTAGAAATTATTCCTTTTAGTTTTAATGTTCTGTCCCAAGCTCACTGTGGCACGTGGGTAGAGGCAGGCAGCTTAACTCAATCCCATAAACCAAGCAAGGGGATGCTTCTTATTTGCTGAAGTGTTTATTGGGCAACAACAAGAAATAAAAAGTGGAAAAGATACTGAGGGAAAACACTGTGGGGTGGGAACAATGGAGAGGAAAGGGAGCCAGGATGGCAAGTGGGATAATGCTAGGTAGTAGGGATAGGTAAATTACAATAGCTTTACCAGAGGAGATGAGTAAGGTGACTGCTCAAGCTCGCTGCTGGCTGAAAGAGAGCGCATGCTTGCCTGGACAAACAGGAAATAAGGCTAGGTCTAAGCCAACTAGCAAGGGGAGGAGGGGCAGTCCAACTCACAAAAGACCAAAGGGGTGTTGCCAAGGCAACAGACTTAGAATGCCAACAGAGAAAGTTACATTTGTAACAAGTTAAGACTGGGGAATGACAGCAGCCTCAGAACAAAGAAAATATACAATCTGGTTCCAGGACATTTAATATTAAATATGTACAGTACTGTATATCAAATCAAAATGGTTTAGCATAGACTATGACCTAAAAATGAAGATGTGTTTTGTAATAAGCCTTCTGTATCACAATAAGTAACTTAGTGAGCTTTGCCTCCCTGTTATTACAGATTTGCTAAATCGCAGTCATCAGTCTTCTTGGGTAACAAAATAACAGATCAATTTTGAACACAGTTAATTCCTAATTACTTAGCCCTAAAGATGGCAGGATAGAAATCACGGAGCAACTAACAGCCATACTACAATACCACTCAAAGAAAAACAGGGGCGCTTTTGTAGAAAATGGTGTGTATTATGTATGACTGGATATAATATGACAGTGTAAAAATATATGGGGGTGGGGGGGAGGGGAAGGGAAAAAAACAAAACTTTGCCAGTTCAAGCTTCTCTGCCCGGTTTAAGGGATGATGTTAGCCACTCTATGAAGGACAGGCTGATGTCCACCTCTGGATCCCTGGAGTTGGAGCTGCTTCTGGAGCCGATGCTGTACCGCTGCACTCTCTCTCCTGCTGTAGGAAACCAGATACACGCAGACACAACGTCACATCCGGTACACCGGAGAGTAAGCCTGAGAGATCCAGGACGCCAGCCGCAGCGCAAATGGAGCTCCAGATAGAAGCACAACACCCCCTGAGTAAAGCAACCCAGAGGACAAGCGCTACAGCAGGAGAGAGAGTGCAGTGGTAGAACATCGGCTCCAGAGGCAGATCTAACTCCAGGGACCCAGAGGTGGACATCAGCCAGTTCTTAATAGGGTGGCTAACATTATCCCCTAAACTGGGCAGAGAAGCTTGAACTACTCACAGGCAAAGGTTTTTTTAGTTTTCCATATTATTACACAGTATGTCATATTATATCCAGTCATAAATAATACACACCATTTGCTACAAAAGCACCCCTGTTTTTATTTGTCTTGTTGCTATCTCTACCACAGGATTGGTTATCCTTTACATTGGGGCAGCTTTACACAGAGTATTTATTTTGGATTGGACAGACTATACAGCAGTACATGAAAAAGTACTACGATACTGGACATTGGGGCATAAAAACAACCCCTGTTTTATCTATTGACTTATTTGTATTTTGTATTATTTTTTATATACATCAATCTTATATTAGATTATCTGTGCAAAGTATATACTGTATGGTTCATGTCACATAGCCATTACTGTATTGAGACAGAGCACTAAAACATTGGGTCTACAATAGGAATTGTTACCCCGCATTCAACACGCATCCCATATTTCTAAGGGTAAGCCTTCAACACTAGTGGACTTTTGCAGAGCGCACAATCCCTCCTTTTTTCCCCAGTACAATACCACTCTACTTTTTTTGGGATTTGAATTAATTAATAATTTTAGAATGAGGCAGGTGGAGGGGGGAATTTCCTCAACCTGTTCCTTCAGGAAGGGAAGAAGGTGGAGATTCCTGGAAAGATCTTCTGCAAAGGAATGGAAGGACATATGGACCATCTTCCACCTAGTATCAGTAACTATAACTGAAAAAATATCAACATTTCATTATAAATGGTTTACATCTGTAGCCAAATCACAGGCTATGATATGCAATTACCTACTCTTTGTTGTTACAATTCTGGCCTTGGGGACTACTCATTTAGCCATTTTAAAGTCCAGATAACCACAGCATTATTACAAACCCCACAATGCTTAAAAGAACAATTCCATAAACATACATTTACCAACATTTGCTTTTTACTTCATGTTGTACTGTATATTTAGTTTGCAAAATGAAGACGGCAAGATAAGCAATTTACCGAATCATTAATCAGCGAGTCAGATGAACACTGGAATTCAAAGGAATCTCTGCTTTTCCTAAAAAAGTGGAGGGAAATAAGGTACTCCATTAGCTTCATACCATATGGATTTATAGATATATCTACTGTATATACACGCACACAACTATCTACGTTAGATGTATCAACTTGGAAGGACTAAACATCAGTGGGACAGCGTAGTACCAAGAGTCTCGTTCACCCATGTAAGGAGTTCACACCACACTGCGTCGTGTGCCACAGCAAAGGCGTGGCAGTGAAAAAGGTCTGTGAGATACACACAGACACCTTTATTTGTATAGTTCCCACAGTGAACTCAGCGCTTCAAAGACAATACAGTATAGGGAGTTATGGTACAATAAGCGCAACCACGTTAGACAATAGGAAAGGAAATGTCAGCCCTAGAGAGATTCCAATCTAGGTAGTATGTTGGGAAATTTACAGGGGTGGTGACAGAATAAGTGCAGTAAATGGTAGTGCTTAGCAGGAGTAACTGTGGGACAGTAGCCACGAGACCAGGCTATTGGGATGCTTCATTTAAGCAGTAGATTTGTCTTTAAGGCAAGGAGAGAAGGTGCTTGGCGTATACAGAGTTGGACGGTATTCCACAGGAAAGGAGCAGTGAGGTAAAAGGGTTTATGGCAAGAGAACTGTAGATGTGAAAGAGGTGGAAAGAAGACAGTTATGGCTAGAACGCAGGAGATGAGCAAGGGCATGAGATGTCCAAGCAGATACGTATAAGGGAGCAGATGAGTGGAGAATCTTAAAAAAAGGTAAGGAGGAGAACTTTGCAGTTGATCTGAAATTTGATGGAAAGCCCGGAGAGGAACTTAAGGAGGAGATGAGCGGATACTGTTTTGGGAGAAAGTGAAATTTTTCCAGCAGCCACATTTTGGATTGATTGCAGGGAAGAAGGTTGAGAGGCAGGGAGGCCGGTTAGCAGTATGTTACAATAATCCAGACGGGAGATGATAAAGGCATGCATTAGAGTTTTAGCTGTAGATTGGCAGAGGAGAGGGTGGATCTTGGCAATATTATGGTGAAAGAAGCTGGGCATTTTGTCAATGCTCTGAATGTGAATGGAAAATGAAAGGGACGTGTCAAATGTCACTCCTAGAAAACATGCATTGGCAGCAGGATAGATATTTGTACCATTTATTGTGATGGAAAAGGGGGTTATTAGGTCAGATTTAGAGGGAAATATGAGGTCAGTTTTAGACATTAAGTTTAAGGTGGCGAAGCACCATCCATGAGGATATAGCTGGGATGCAATCCAAAACGTGGGACTGGATTGCAGGAGTGAGGGTAGATAGATCTGATCATCTGTCTATAGATACCTGAGGTCCAAAAAGTTGATGAAGCGAGTGTGTGTAGGGAGAGAAAAAGAGACGTCCCAGAACAGAACCAACAGATCGAAAGAAGTCAAAGACATGTTCGCAACAAAGACAGAAAATGTGCGATGAGAGCGAAGATGAGAACCAGGATAGGGCTTGGTTGCGGATACCAGAGAGTTTAGAATATGCAGTAGAAGAGATGCACCCAATAAAGGACACTGAGAGGTTCAAAAAGCTTGTAACATATCAACTATTTGTTGGTGCAATAAAAAAGGTACCTACTCCCATTACGTCCTTTGTTACTACATGGAAGGACGGACTAACACAGCTACCCACCATTTGTCGCAGTATAAGTGATCGACAGAATCAAAAGCAGCAGAGAGATCGAGTAGGATTAGAAGGGAAGTGACGTTGGGATATAGCTTCATGTTTATCATAGTCTACTTTAGTAAACGGTCTGTTGTGTGAGCATTATATGAAAGCCAGATCCTCAAGAGTCCAGGAGGGCATGGGTATTAAGAAAGTTGATCATACGGGAGAACACAATAGATTCTAGCAATGTGGAGGTAAACGGCAGGAGGGATATAGAGTGGAAGTTAGTAGGGTCTAGATTATTTTTGAGACTAGGTGTGACCACTGCATACTTAAAGGAAGAGGAGAAAGTGACAGAGGTCAGGGAGAAATTGAAGATTTAGGGGAGAGTAAACATGCAGACACTTTCTGTGCTCTGGCACTTGTTCCACTGAACACATCTGGAGGAAATCACAGTGTCTGATTTCCTTCACTACAAATGTATTCTGTACCGTTACTTCACCTCTTATAATCAAGCATAAATCCAACAAAAGTCACCTTTTCCAATTCCCTTCTTCGACCTCCTGCCACATCATGCTCTACTCCTTCCATTACACCCCAAGATTACTCAAGTGCAAGGTGGAAGCTAGCCACACAGAAATCCCCATGTCCCTTCCACACCCCTCCTTCCTTCCTTATTCTCCTGCCACGACACCTCTCTAGTTACAGAGGAAAAATGTATCTAGGTTGCCTTCTCAATCACCACCACATGCAGCCTTGACCCCTTTCCTTCCCATCTCCAGAAACCTCTTGCTTAAACTATGGTCCCCATTCCTTAACATCTCTTTTTAGGCAAGCTATTGTTCAACCTATTCTTAAAAAAATTATAGACCCTACATCCAACTACCACCCAGCCTCCCGCTTGCCCCTAAATTTCGGGAACAAACGTTTTCTTTACCTACTGTATACTTCTCTCAACTTCCATAATCTTATTGAACCTCTCCAATTTGGCTTCCTCACAGCACACAACTGAAACTGCACACCCCAAGGTAGCGAACAATCTTCATATTGCCAAATCAAGGAAACTACTCAATTCTTACTTCTCCTTTCGATACTGTTGACACCCTCTTCTACACATTGTTAGCACTGCCCTCTAATGATTTTCCACTTACCTCTATCACTGTTCCTTCTATGTCACTTATGCCAACTCCTCAAATCTCTATGGAACTCTCTGTAGGTGTACCTCAAGGCTTGGAGTTAGGCCCTTACTCTTTTCTCTACAGAGAGAGTGGGTGACCTCATTGACCCATTTGGATTTAGCTCTATACTGATGACAACTATATTTAAAATCGATACCTGACCTTACACTTGCAGTCCAGTCAAAAATGACACAATGTTTTTCAGCCACCTTGGCCAGGGTGGCCCTTTTTTGCCTTTAAGATAGAGCTTTTCATATTCCCTCCTAAAACCGGCTCCATTGTTCTTCTCCAGAAAAGTCAATAACCCTACCACCCACCAAGTTACATTTGACTCCTCCCTTTTCTTCACCACACAAACTTTGTTACTAAATGTTGCCGTTTCTTCTTTTTCAACATTGTAAAGATACACCCCATCCAATGCTCCACAACCACTAAAACATGAATGCATCATTTCTATGTGGATCTATTACCACTCCTCCCCTGACCTCTCCCAAGTCACCAACTGTCACTCTGCAATCTCCTACTGGAAGTCTCACGTTTACCGGGAAGCTTAAAGCAGCAAAACGTGAAAAATCCTATACTTAAAATAGAGAAAAAAAAATCCAGTTCTGTAGTATAAACGCCCAATGTCACTTGATTTTTTTTAATGTACTGATCATCCTTCGGTTGCTAAAGCAACCATTTAGAAAGTCATATCTACTTCCTTTTTTAAAACAGGTTCTGAAAGGAATATCCGTTATTTTCTCCCCTGACTTCAGCACCGAGAGGAACTTTTCCCCTGCCAGGTACACTGAAGCCTTGTGACTGGATACTACACCATCTGCACCCGTTTGCAGCAGACTCCCCCGGAGAAGTTTTTCACGCCCTGCAACTGTTATCTCCGGTCTTCGGTGAACTTTTCAGGCCTGGGAGACGAACAAAATGAAACGTAACGTACGCCAGGTTTCAAATCCTTTGTCTCAATTTATTACTCATAGGGTAATGATTTTTATACAGAAGAAAAAAAGATATTGGTTAGAGGCGTAACATAGGCGTGTACTGGGCGTATACTAGGTGTGTCTTGGGCGTAGCTTTGATTAGAGGCGTGATTTAGGGGCAGGACATATTAGTGGCGTGACTTTTGAGACGTGTCCCTTTTCAATACAAGCAATGTTCTGAATACATAGCTTATTCATTGTCTGTTATCAAAAGAGACCTTGAGTCTTAGCAACTTTTATTACATTATCTTGCTTCTTGCAGAGAACCATTCTATTATATTCTACTAAAACACCAGGAAATTGACCTCACAAAAGGCATTCAGGTGTTATATTGCATTCAGGAGTGCATTCAGGAATTATATTTCAGCAAAAGGCTGACTACAGAATCTTAACTAGTTATGACCAGACAAAATGGAAGCTTAACATGACTGCAGACTCTGGCCTGACATACTGATCCTAACAGGTTCTGACACACCATTTTGAACTCTGGCCTTTGGCAAAAAAAAGTATCATTAATAGATCTGCCTGTGTACCAAACAGCAGACTGTGTTGCTCTGAAAGAAACAATGTGCTACACGTGGCAATATAATCTTACATATCAGCTGCAGCACGAACTTAGAAGTCAGACATATTGTTAGGCACACAATGAGGACTGTGTGATAAGGCAGAATGTCACAACCGAGCGAATACCAGTGGCGTAGCTAAACATGCAAAATGTTTGCACATGAGCGTCCGGCACTTGCCGACCGCCAGTGCGCATGCGCGACTGGAGTTTGCAGAATGAGCCCCCAAGCGCGTGGTCCCCCGGGCTTTGCCCGAGCTATAGCTACACCCCTGACGCTTTCCCTCTTTGACCAACACCCTTACACCCAAATTCTCCTCACGGTCAATAATATCACAATCTCATAACAACGTCCAGCCCGCTGTCTAAGGGTCATCTTTGGCTTGGATCTCTCCTTCATTCCTCACATTCAGTTTCTCATTAAGTCCAGCCGTCTCCACCTCAAATATTGCCAGTATGCGCCCTTCTCTCAATCATGATGCAACTAAAATCCTAATTCACCCATTCATCTTGTCTCGCCATGAGTATTGCAACCTTCTCCTAATTGGCATTCTCCGTATCTGCCTATCCCAACTACAATCCATCCAATACTGTTACCAGATTACTCTACCTCACTCACTGCTCCACTTCTGCTGCTCTACTATGCAAATTCCTACACTGGTTTCCCATAGCCTCTAGAATTAAATGTAAAACCCCAGCTCTGACAAAGCTCTCAATGACACTAACCCACCTTACATCTCAGCCCTCCTACATTCTGCCCACGATCTCCACCTACCTTATTACCTCCCCTCACTCCAACTAACAAGACATCTCCCGTGCTGCCCCCTCAATCTGGAATGCGCTACCACATACAGACGAGACCACAAGTATTCTAAAGCTTGCCTTAAACTAGCCCGATTACATTCTGGGTATGTGCTGGGTGTAACCTGGCTAGTTTAAGGCATTTCTGCATTGACTAATGACCCATAGGATTAACACAGCAGAGGTCCCTGGCAGTCCCATTCAGTTTGAATTGGACTGCCAGGGACCCCTGCTATTAATCTGATGGGCCATTAATCAATGTAGAAATGCTGGGTCTAGTTTAAGGCAAGTTTAAGGCATGTATCCAGCATGTACCTGGGTCTTTTTTGGCGATTGCCACTGGTTTGTGTTGGAATAACCGTGGGCACTACAGTACTCAGACTCTACCCCAGCTCTTAGACATTTAAAAATTCCCACAAAACTCCCCTTTTCAATTCCCCCTCTTCTTCCATCCAACCGTATTGGACCAGCTGTGCAGCTGGACCAATCTTCACTCTATACAACACCCCCTAACATCCCCACCCTCAACGGTATCAGCTGCCTGGTTGGACCATACTCCAAACTGAGGTATAAATCGTTCCCACAATGAGCAGCTACTTTACCTTTTGTTTCAACATTGTCCCTCATTCCCTCTAGATGGTAAGCCATCACTAGCATGACCCTCGTTATCTTTTGTACTGATTTGTGCATGTTTGTCCTTATTTGTATATAACAGTTTATGTAATTCTCAAATCTCTGCACTCCCATTGTACCATGTTGCGGAATACATAGGCGCTTTAGAAATAAATGATAATGCATGCCCTTGTTCTCTCCTGTATTGATTACTGTATCATTCTTTTATCTGGCCTTCCTGCCTCACACCACACTCAAGCCCTTCAAAATGCTGCTGCTTCAAACATCTCCTGCTCTTCTAGACGTGCAACTGCTTCTGACCTGAACTCGATCTACTGGCTTCCTTTTAACTTCCATAAAAACTACAACACACTGCTACTTTCAAGGCTCTACACGTCCATATATTTCAACTCTGATCGCTCGTTAAACCCCTACCCGCCCCTTACACTCAACCCAAGGTTCTCTCATCTTGGCACCTTTCTTCTCTTTCTTCCCGTCTTAAACCTTTTCCAATAAGCTCTCCCTACCTATGGAACGCTCTTCTACTCAGTCAAGCGCCTTCACTTTCCGCATTCAAAGCCCAGCTGAAAATCCATCTCTTAAAAGCCGCCCACTACATTTTCTATGCCTCTACTAAACTCCAGATGCCCCACACTACACTTAATGCACTTATACTCATATTGCCTGCAAGTTTCCGGACACCACTCTCTGGCAGGAGTGTCTCCCTTTGGCTTATATCTTCATTTACCTATTGCGCTTGTCACCATTGTTTGCACTTTATTTACATTGTATTGTAATTTCGCAAAGTGCTGCATACAATGTTGGTTCTATATAAAACTGTACGTGCAAAGCAGGACTATTTTATTAATTTATTTAATTACTAAAGTTATTTATTTCTCAAAACAAAGATCACCATTTTACGCCAACAGTTTTTTCATATATTGACCAAATCTGGAAAGAAAATGGAGACCCAGACTGTACTCCAATTTAAGCTAAATTAATAAAATTGTATGCAATCCAATTAGCGGTAGAAAAACAGGAAAAGATGGTTTAACATGAAACAATTGTCTCTGTGTGTACGTAGATTACGTTTCTGAGAATGGACGATCAAATGAGCACAAGTGAATTCAGGTCTTTAGCTACTGTATGTACAACACACACACACACACACACACACACACACACACACACACACACACACACACACACACACACACACACACACACACACACACACACACACACACACACACACACACACACAAAAATACTATACTTTGCATCTCCGCTCTGATTGTTTGGGCTCGATATTGTTTTACTTTGCTTTCTGTGCATTAAGTCCTGCAAGACATAAGGACATGTAAATCAAAAGTACATCTGACATGGAAGGCAGGTAATGTGGAATAACTCCAGATTACTACAATAATTGGTATATAGGGAACACGAAAACTGGATTTGTCCATTTTTTCACGTTATCCTAAATGAAATACGTCACAGAAAAAATAAACAACAAAAATGTCACAAAATAAATTATACCCATCAGAGGATTTGTATAGATTTCCTATTAGCTAGTGTAATATCAACCTGTCAAAATTGATTCATTCATAAAAGAAACAAAAAGCAGCTGAGGTAAACACCCTATTACAGTATTCATTTGTGTGCAGGAATAATTCACATCTTCATAAGGTTTTCCAGCAGAAGATGGCCACGAACAGTGGATGTAGGTTTCGGGGAGCCACGCCACCCTTGGCGCGCTCCCGCTCCGGTGGCCAGCACTCTGCCGACACCCACTCCTGCGGGTCCCGCCAATCCCTCCGGCAGCCATTGCGCTTCAGGCGCGTGCGCACTCGCTCAAGCCCCTTAAAGCCATCCCTTAAAGCAGTCACTTTGGGAGGACGGGGGCGCACGGACGCGCGCTCAGTACACAGCCTCCATCCCAGGGAGCTCACCTGAGCCTTGTTACCCTGCCTCCTTTCGCAGCCTCGCTTTGCACACACCTCCACGCTGCAGTTTTCCTATTGGACGCTCTCACCTACATATGCTCAGCTGTGCCACTGTCACTTTGGCAGAGCATAGTTCTAGTTGCGTTCACTCTTCTCTGCCTCCACAGTCTTTTCCTGTCTTGCTGCTTCTTCCTGTGTACCGACCCGGCTTTCCAAGACCATCGCTCTTCTCCAAACCTGACCTCGGCATCCGGACAAACTACCATTCTGAACTCTCCAACCACGACCTCGGCAAACGGACCATGACGACTCTACTCTCTCCAATCCCGGACCCGACTAATAGTACCTGCAGTATTCCGCACCACTCCTCCTCTGACCCCAGTAAGTATAACAACGACCTGTACCTCTCCAACCCCGACCCGGCTATTCAGACTTGCTCTACACTCCGGACGCGCCCCCGTGGCTGTGGGTGGCGTAATATCCTTTCCCACCTCAGCACCATGGTCCCGCCTGGTTTGTGGTGAGCACAGCGTGACAGTGGACAGACAACGTATCGGGTCCATATGGGACCTGAAACTTTGTCTTTCCACTGCACTTGGCGGTCACATTAAATGGAGAACTTCATTATGAACTTGTGAGTAGAGCTCTACTTTGTATGTCTGTCCTAGAGGAGACCTGCACTGTGAAGAGATTGTTTGTTTATGTTGTGTTGGCTGCACAAGCAAGAGTCTCCTCGTCTGAAACAGTTTCCCCGCACTTTGGACTTTTCCAGTAGAAGAACCATCACATTGCTTGGCAAATACTTTTTAATGTAGTGCTGCATATGCTCTGGCAGCAACAGGATAAGAACTGTTAAATGCAGAGATTTATGCAATCCAAGATTTAAATGTATTGCAACAAGCAGACCTCCAAGGGCAGGGAAGCGCGATCTTTTTTCCTTGCTCCCCCTGTCGGCTGTCCCCTGCGGCACACCCCCCTCTTACCTTGGCTCCGGTGTCATTTGACGCCGCGTTGCTATGGTGACGCATCTCAAGAAGCCATATTACCAGGGGGAGTGCAAAAGATGGACGTCTGGTGTTGTTACCCCGAACGAGATAAGAGCGACCAGCTGTTCTCTCTGGAGAATATGCCTGAAGAAGAAGAGGCCCGGAGAGGGTATAGGGTACTACCCGAAGTGAGGGAGTGGACAACCAGGATTCCACTCCGAACCCACGTGTATGTCCAGAACCTCTCTCCCTTCCCGATGGAATTTGATGCCGACCAGAAGTTAGGTTGCATATATCCAGTCAGCCCTGTAGAAACCACGCCTCAGGTGAAGGCGGCGGCCGGGGATGAACGGTTAGTCAAGCTGGACTTCAACTTCGGTGAGTCGACACTGTCCAACCAGTGGAAGGAGCGGCTGACAACCCAGTTGAATCGACGACGACAGGTGTTCTCCACGAGTGAGATGGATGTGGGGTGCAGTCGCAGCGCCAAACATGCCATTCGTCTGAGTGATGTCACCCCGTTCCGAGAACGCTCTCGTCGCATCGCCCCACGGGATGTGGACGATGTAAGGAACGTCATTCACGATATGGAAGATGCCGGGATTTTGACGGAGTCTCGGGGGCCCTACGCATCACCCATAGTGGTAGTGCGTAAAAAGAACGGATCCGTACGACTGTGCGTCGACTATCGAACTCTGAACAATCGTACAATACCGGATCAGGACAACCTTCCGCGCATTGAAGAGATACTGAATGCGCTGAATGGAAGTCAGTGGTTTAGCGTGCTCGACCTCCGATCCGGGTACTATCAGGTGCCTATGAATACGGAAGATCAGGAGAAAACAGCTTTCGTCTGCCCGTTGGGATTCTACCAATTTACACGTATGCCCCAAGGTATATGTGGGGCGCCCGCTACTTTCCAACGGCTGATGGAAAAGACTATCGGGGACATGAGCCCGCGGGAGTGTCTTGTATACCTGGATGACATCATCGTCTTCGGAAGCACTCTGGAAGAGCACGAAGAGCGATTACTCAAAGTGATCGACCGTCTGGGAGACGAAGGATTGAAATTGTCCCTAGACAAGTGCCGGTTTTGCCATACCTCAGTAACCTACGTGGGACACATCGTGTCCGCCCAAGGGATCGCCACCGACCCCGCTAAGGTAGAAGCAGTAGTGAACTGGCCTCGTCCCGAGAATGTCACGGAGCTGCGATCCTTCTTGGGGTTCTGTGGGTATTACCGTCGCTTCGTGGAAGGGTACTCTAGTAGAGCTAAACCACTGAACAGTCTGTTGAAGATATATCCCTCAGAGACCGGGAGGAAAGCTGTATCGGCACGCCAACCATTTGGTGATAAATGGACGCCTGAGTGCGAGCAGGCCTTCCTGAAATTGAAGAAGTGTCTAACTGAGGCACCGGTGCTTGCGTATGCTGACCCCGAACAGCCTTACGTTCTACATGTGGATGCCAGTCTCAATAGACTGGGTGCCGTCCTGCATCAGAAGCACCCTGAGGGCCTTCGGCCTGTAGCCTATATCAGCCGCAGCCTGACACCCAGTGAACAGAGATACCCCGTCCACAAGCTGGAATTTCTGGCTCTCAAGTGGGCTATCACCGAGAAGCTCCACGACTACCTGTATGGTGTTACCTTCGAAGTAAGGACGGATAACAATCCCCTCACTTATGTCAACACCTCGGCTAAGTTAGACGCCGCTGGACACCGCTGGCTGGCCGCTCTAAGCAGCTACCGGTTCACCATGAAGTATAAGCCGGGACCCTTGAATATAGGGGCTGACGCCCTATCCAGACGACCAGGGTTAAGTGCTAATCCAGATGACGAGGAATGGGAGGAAATCCCAGGACCCGGAGTGCGAGCTATGTGTAGCATGGCCGCTATCGTCAACGACCAAGTGGCCTTTTCAGAATTAAGAGTGGCCGACTCAGTGGGATGCCGGTCGCAGGCTGTCCCAGCCGCCTACTGCGACCCAAAAGGGATGAACATCACGCATGACAAGGTGTTACGGTGGAAGGATCTAGTAGACTACCAAATACGAGACCCAGTCGTTAGTATCATCAGGCGAGCCGTTGAAAAGCAGAACCCAGCCCTTCTGAAACGCGCACCCAATGACTTGGTGGCCTTGCTCATGCGGGAATGGGACAAATTCGAGATAGACAATTGCTTACTCTATCGGGTGGTGCAATACCACAACCACCCGGATAGGCGGCAACTAGTCCTCCCTAAGAACTTACAATATCTGGTGTTGAAGTCTCTACACGATGATCATGGACACCTGGGTATAGACAAGACTTTTGGGCTGGTCAGAGATCGTTTTTTTTGGCCCAAGATGCGAGAGGCCGTCGAACGTCACTGTCGCCGCTGTACTAGGTGTATACAGCGCAAGACTCTGCCTACACGAGCAGCCCCCATGGGCCATCTAAAAAGTTCGGGCCCCATGGACCTTGTGTGTATGGATTTTCTGTGCATTGAGCCTGACAGCCGGGGAATATGCAACGTGCTAGTCATCACGGACCATTACACCCGGTATGCTCAGGCCTTCCCCACTAAAGATCAGAAAGCCATCACCGTGGCAAAAATATTATGGGAGAAGTACTTCGTGCACTACGGTCTCCCTAACCGCCTGCACTCCGATCAAGGGCGGGACTTTGAGAGTACTTTGATCAGAGAGTTACTCAAAATGCTGGATATCACCAAGTCTCGAACAACCCCGTATCACCCCGAAGGAGACGCACTGCCCGAGCGCTTTAATCGAACCTTACTGGATATGCTCGGAACACTACAGAGTGCTCAGAAAACTGAATGGAGCCGACACGTAGAGGCCCTGGTGCATGCGTACAATTGCACTAGACACGAATCAACGGGATTCTCCCCCTACTTCCTCATGTTCGGGTGAGAGGCAAGACTGCCAGTAGACATACGTCTTAGAGTTTCGACAGATGGGATACACAATGCTACCCATTTTAAATACGTACAAAGACTCAAAGACAGTTTACAGCAGGCCTATCAACAAGCTGAGAAGGCTACAGCTAAGTTGAACGCTGACAACAAAAGGCGATACGACCATAAGGTCAGATATCGGGAACTTCGTCCTGGGGATGCGGTATTGCTTCGGAATTTGGGAGTCCCGGGAAAGCACAAATTGGCCGACCGATGGAGAGACGGAGTGTATGAAATAGAGTCCCAGATGCCGGGCCTCCCGGTCTATCGCATCAAAGACACCGATGGCCGGGTAAAGGTATGGCACCGCAATCATCTTCTCCCCATTCCACAAGTAGAAGATGAAGAGACAGAGATACTGGCCACACCGCTCAACGGTGAGTCCGAGTCGTCAGAGATGGGTCAAGAGACTGTCAATAATGAGACCCACTCTGAAACTTCTGAGGATCCTATGGAGGGACCCTCTCAAAGGGACTTCCCCACAGAAGGGGCATCTCCTGGAGGAGCTACGGGTAAAGGGCCCCGTAGGCCAATGCCTACTAAGGTGGCCCCAACGGGCCAGCCTTTTGATGCACAGAGCCCGTGCTTTGTGCCTAACAGAGACTGTTCAGAGACAATTATCCCCTCAAGGGAAGAGGCTGAGCCTCAGGACTGTGTTTACTACTCCCCCGAGGGAGTCGCAGAAGAACAACTCCGTAGGAGCCAAAGAGTCAGGTACCCTCCAAACCGGGTAACCTATGATCAAGTTGGGGCACCCCATTATGAGGCTCAGCAGTGGGCTCGCAGCAAAGTACAGTCAGTTATTGTGATGTTCAATGAAATGTGCAATCTGATTTAGAGCTGATAATAGTGAAATCACGGTTGGTTGTTGAAATTTTCATTATATAAGTATGTTACGCCATTTTCATTATATAACCTTTGTATATAGTTGCATTGCATGGTGTCCCAAGCGAGGACGTTGGGGATTTTACCAGGGGGAGGATGTAACCAGGTCCCCCGCGGTGGTATGGGCCCCCTCGCGACACTCACCAAGATAGCGCGACTCCGCGAGCAGGAACCGGTTGTCAAGGACGCGGTCGGACGCGTTGCTAGGGTCCTGTCGGGTCCCGGTGCAGGGCGCCGCCATAGGCGATTGCGCACGCATGCGCAGAGGACATTCCGGAGGGTGGGGGCCGAAGGAGGTAGCAGCGCCTTTTTCCCCGCGAGCGGGGCGGTTGCCGGGGACGCGATCGGGCCGTCGCTAAGGCCGCGATCGCGTCTCTAAGGTCCCGGCGGCTGGCGAAGAGAGCCGGAGAACGCCAGTCAGTTCGCGCATGCGCAGGGGTGAGCCCGCGAAGCCCTAGCCTACCAGGGAAGGTATTAGAGAGGGACTACAGCTCCCAAGAGCATTAGGGAACCCCATGTGACGCCAGGGAGCCAATAGGGCTAGAGGAGCTCCCTGCTTGCAGGGAATGGATACATTTCGCGGGGTTTTTGCAGAGAGCAGTTGGTGACCGGAGCAGCTAGGGGAAGGAGGTAGGGTGCAGGAGTCAGTGACTCTCTGCACTAGGCCAGCAATTCCCCTAGGCCCCAGATAGCCCTGAGTCATCTTAGTGAAGTATTGTAGGGACAGGCCCTAAGTTAGGGATCAGTCCCATTAGCTATTGGAGAGTAAGAATTTGCGTGCCTTGCGGAGCAAGCTGGACTGTTATCAGGGTGGGATCGCCCCTGAGGGATTATCCTGTGTTGGAGCCGGACCTCGTGCAGGAACTCGCCTAGACCCCTTTGAGAAGTCCGTTGCAGGTCCGAGCACCGGAGTGCTCGGCAGGTAACCCACACCCGCACGTGCACCAACAAGGCCTATCAACAGACATAGTGGCTGCGCAGTCACACACACATAAATATAGGACTGGGGAGTGCGAGACATTGGGTTGGGGTTTTACTGGACACGGGGTGGGATCATTCTGTGGACGGTATTAGCGTCCGCCGTGACGCATAAAGTGTTAGCGTCCGCCGTGACGCATAAAGTGTTAGCGTCCGCCGAGGCGCCTAAGGTGTTAGCGTCCGCCGAGACGCATAAGGTGTGGGCACCCGCCGTGGTGCAAGGTAGCGTACTCGTCCTGCGAGACGCCATAGACAGGTTGCCCCTAGCGAGGGATACCTGTTGCTATGTTGTTGATGTCGCATGTCGTTTACGCATATTAGTAAAGGTATTAGTTATTATTCACTCTGTGGTACGTGATTATTGTGTATTGTCCTGCGAGGAACCACTTCCCCTCTGGTGGGAGCCATCGCAGGTGGAGGCGCTGTACCGAGTACGCGGTTACTCATTATCCTATAATTGTCCCAGGTTTCCCTTAGCGGAAGCTCAGCCCTCCTGTGAGCCAACAGGTAATGCACCACACCTATGGTAACCTTGTATGTTCCCTTGCACCCCACACTATATCTGCGACTGGGGGGGGGGAACACCCGTTACATTTGGAGGCGCTGCTGAGATCGTCAGACCTGGGGTGCCCGTTCCAAAATTGTTCAAAACGTCACCACCGTACCCGTCGCGCGCAGAAGCGCATGACGTCGCAGTAGTGCTGCAAGTGCCGCCGCGCCACACGCTTGTGGTGCGCGGCGTTCCCGTTGATACACCGTCATCGTACATACAAGTGGCCTTGAGGCAACACCCAAGTCTGCGGGAGGCAACCACAATAGAAGAGTTAGAGCGACATTTGGAGGCCGAGGAATACTGTTCCGTGTTAGTGAGCATAGGGCAAGACATAACTGAAGGCCAGGGACCCTCCAGCTTGTGGCTCGGAAGCTCACCCCGTTCTTGCTGTATTGTTGTCTATCCGGAACTCTCCATAAAATCAGAACCCGGCAGCTCCCGCACAAAATTACCAGAGGTTGCTATGCATACATCGGCCTCACCCTCCGAAAGCTATGGCGGGGCCGACAGGGGAGCCCCCACCGACCCTAGTCCCCCCTTAAGTATGGCCCAATCGTCTGCTAAACCTGGGGATGAAATCCGAATGCTAGCTCAAGCCCTCCTAGAAATGGGACAGTCCCGATCCGAAGCTCAGACCTCGCAACAGTATCGAAAACTAAAAATCTTTTCCGGAACCAAGCCGACCCCAACGGGCGAAGAAGCGTTTGACGTTTGGAGAGAATACACTTCTCAGGTTCTAGAAGAGTGGACGTGCTCTGAGCTGGTGAAGCGACAACGCATAATGGAATGCCTACGCCCTCCCGCATCCACCACCATACAGATGGCTAAGGATCAGCATGCGGATGTCACCGCACATCAAATGCTAGAGACTCTTGTGCGGGCATATGGGCGGACCGAGGACATAGGACAATTGATGAAGCGGTATTTCAATCTTTGCCAGAAAGACGGAGAAGAGCTATCTGATTTCCTACAGCGGATTCGAGCCGTCTTGTGGGAAATGCGAAAAAGGAAAAGCATCACGGCTGCCCAGGTGGATGAATACTGTCGGGATCAATTTCTGAGAGGAGCGATACCTGGCCATCATATCGTGATCATGATAAAGTGCTCCTTGATGCAGGGTGACCCCCCTTCCTGGGAAAGGCTAATGGATGAGATAAAAAAACATGAAGCCTATGCTCAGTTGCACACTTCCAAGAAGCCTAAGGAGCCTTCCCCCAGTGAACCTTCACGTGCTGCTGCGTCAAAGGCCAAGAAAACCCAGAATCAGGACGATGAGGCCGCCACTAAAGATTCGGGCTCCAAAGCTAGACCCGTCCGTAAATCATCTTCTCCGCACAGGGGCCGCTCGGATCCAAGAGACCTCCCTTGCTATACCTGCGGTAAAAAGGGCCACTTCTTCCGTGATTGCCCAGAAAGGGAGGACCCCTCCAAGGACAAAACCCCTGACCGAAGAAACTCAGCCCGGTCGATGGTATGCCGAGTACAAACCGCCGAGTTCGACGGGGAGACCCCTCAGGGAACCACCGATGCCCCGGCGGATGCCGACGCAGGGGGTGACGCCACCAACCGGGAAAATTACAGCCAAGTAGGCCCTGCAGCTATCGTACCGGTGTTACTAGAAGGGATATATGCGTCGGCTCTACTGGACACGGGGTCACAGGTGACCATTATATACCGCCCGTTCTATGAACAGCACCTCCGACACTGCACCCTGAGAGCGGCCGAACACGTGACCGTACGGGGGCTAAGTAATGAAGACTACCCCATCGATGGGATTGTAAAGGTTCAAATGGAAATACTCCAGCTGAATACCGGCAAGAGACACCCCATGCATGTGGCGGCCTTGGTGTGTCCGGAGCCCCAAGACCAGTGCAAGTACCCGATCATCTTGGGCACCAACGCTGACATAGTACAAGCGGTGATCCGGGCGTATCTGAAAGAGACTAACGAGCTGCCGCTAGCCACCGCTCTCCTAGATCCAGTCCTGCGAGAAGAGTGCAATCGGGTATATGCTCTGGAGCGCCATGGGGATCTCTACAACCGTCAACGGGGACTGACGACCATATTACCAGGGGGAGTGCAAAAGATGGACGTCTGGTGTTGTTACCCCGAACGAGATAAGAGCGACCAGCTGTTCTCTCTGGAGAATGCGCCTGAAGAAGAAGAGGCCCGGAGAGGGTATAGGGTACTACCCGAAGTGAGGGAGTGGACAACCAGGATTCCACTCCGAACCCACGTGTATGTCCAGAACCTCTCTCCCTTCCCGATGGAATTTGATGCCGACCAGAAGTTAGGTTGCATATATCCAGTCAGCCCTGTAGAAACCACGCCTCAGGTGAAGGCGGTGGCCGGGGATGAACGGTTAGTCAAGCTGGACTTCAACTTCGGTGAGTCGACACTGTCCAACCAGTGGAAGGAGCGGCTGACAACCCAGTTGAATCGACGACGACAGGTGTTCTCCACGAGTGAGATGGATGTGGGGTGCAGTGCAGCGCCAAACATGCCATTCGTCTGAGTGATGTCACCCCGTTCCGAGAACGCTCTCGTCGCATCGCCCCACGGGATGTGGACGATGTAAGGAACGTCATTCACGATATGGAAGATGCCGGGATTTTGACGGAGTCTCGGGGGCCCTACGCATCACCCATAGTGGTAGTGCGTAAAAAGAACGGATCCGTACGACTGTGCGTCGACTATCGAACTCTGAACAATCGTACAATACCGGATCAGGACAACCTTCCGCGCATTGAAGAGATACTGAATGCGCTGAATGGAAGTCAGTGGTTTAGCGTGCTCGACCTCCGATCCGGGTACTATCAGGTGCCTATGAATACGGAAGATCAGGAGAAAACAGCTTTCGTCTGCCCGTTGGGATTCTACCAATTTACACGTATGCCCCAAGGTATATGTGGGGCGCCCGCTACTTTCCAACGGCTGATGGAAAAGACTATCGGGGACATGAGCCCGCGGGAGTGTCTTGTATACCTGGATGACATCATCGTCTTCGGAAGCACTCTGGAAGAGCACGAAGAGCGATTACTCAAAGTGATCGACCGTCTGGGAGACGAAGGATTGAAATTGTCCCTAGACAAGTGCCGGTTTTGCCATACCTCAGTAACCTACGTGGGACACATCGTGTCCGCCCAAGGGATCGCCACCGACCCCGCTAAGGTAGAAGCAGTAGTGAACTGGCCTCGTCCCGAGAATGTCACGGAGCTGCGATCCTTCTTGGGGTTCTGTGGGTATTACCGTCGCTTCGTGGAAGGGTACTCTAGTAGAGCTAAACCACTGAACAGTCTGTTGAAGATATCCCTCAGAGACCGGGAGGAAAGCTGTATCGGCACGCCAACCATTTGGTGATAAATGGACGCCTGAGTGCGAGCAGGCCTTCCTGAAATTGAAGAAGTGTCTAACTGAGGCACCGGTGCTTGCGTATGCTGACCCCGAACAGCCTTACGTTCTACATGTGGATGCCAGTCTCAATGGACTGGGTGCCGTCCTGCATCAGAAGCACCCTGAGGGCCTTCGGCCTGTAGCCTATATCAGCCGCAGCCTGACACCCAGTGAACAGAGATACCCCGTCCACAAGCTGGAATTTCTGGCTCTCAAGTGGGCTATCACCGAGAAGCTCCACGACTACCTGTATGGTGTTACCTTCGAAGTAAGGACGGATAACAATCCCCTCACTTATGTCAACACCTCGGCTAAGTTAGACGCCGCTGGACACCGCTGGCTGGCCGCTCTAAGCAGCTACCGGTTCACCATGAAGTATAAGCCGGGACCCTTGAATATAGGGGCTGACGCCCTATCCAGACGACCAGGGTTAAGTGCTAATCCAGATGACGAGGAATGGGAGGAAATCCCAGGACCCGGAGTGCGAGCTATGTGTAGCATGGCCGCTATCGTCAACGACCAAGTGGCCTTTTCAGAATTAAGAGTGGCCGACTCAGTGGGATGCCGGTCGCAGGCTGTCCCAGCCGCCTACTGCGACCCAAAAGGGATGAACATCACGCATGACAAGGTGTTACGGTGGAAGGATCTAGTAGACTACCAAATACGAGACCCAGTCGTTAGTATCATCAGGCGAGCCGTTGAAAAGCAGAACCCAGCCCTTCTGAAACGCGCACCCAATGACTTGGTGGCCTTGCTTATGCGGGAATGGGACAAATTCGAGATAGACAATTGCTTACTCTATCGGGTGGTGCAATACCACAACCACCCGGATAGGCGGCAACTAGTCCTCCCTAAGAACTTACAATATCTGGTGTTGAAGTCTCTACACGATGATCATGGACACCTGGGTATAGACAAGACTTTTGGGCTGGTCAGAGATCGTTTTTTTTGGCCCAAGATGCGAGAGGCCGTCGAACGTCACTGTCGCCGCTGTACTAGGTGTATACAGCGCAAGACTGCCTACACGAGCAGCCCCCATGGGCCATCTAAAAAGTTCGGGCCCCATGGACCTTGTGTGTATGGATTTTCTGTGCATTGAGCCTGACAGCCGGGGAATATGCAACGTGCTAGTCGTCACGGACCATTACACCCGGTATGCTCAGGCCTTCCCCACTAAAGATCAGAAAGCCATCACCGTGGCAAAAATATTATGGGAGAAGTACTTCGTGCACTACGGTCTCCCTAACCGCCTGCACTCCGATCAAGGGCGGGACTTTGAGAGTACTTTGATCAGAGAGTTACTCAAAATGCTGGATATCACCAAGTCTCGAACAACCCCGTATCACCCCGAAGGAGACGCACTGCCCGAGCGCTTTAATCGAACCTTACTGGATATGCTCGGAACACTACAGAGTGCTCAGAAAACTGAATGGAGCCGACACGTAGAGGCCCTGGTGCATGCGTACAATTGCACTAGACACGAATCAACGGGATTCTCCCCCTACTTCCTCATGTTCGGGCGAGAGGCAAGACTGCCAGTAGACATACGTCTTAGAGTTTCGACAGATGGGATACACAATGCTACCCATTTTAAATACGTACAAAGACTCAAAGACAGTTTACAGCAGGCCTATCACCAAGCTGAGAAGGCTACAGCTAAGTTGAACGCTGACAACAAAAGGCGATACGACCATAAGGTCAGATATCGGGAACTTCGTCCTGGGGATGCGGTATTGCTTCGGAATTTGGGAGTCCCGGGAAAGCACAAATTGGCCGACCGATGGAGAGACGGAGTGTATGAAATAGAGTCCCAGATGCCGGGCCTCCCGGTCTATCGCATCAAAGACACCGATGGCCGGGTAAAGGTATGGCACCGCAATCATCTTCTCCCCATTCCACAAGTAGAAGATGAAGAGACAGAGATACTGGCCACACCACTCAACGGTGAGTCCGAGTCGTCAGAGATGGGTCAAGAGACTGTCAATAATGAGACCCACTCTGAAACTTCTGAGGATCCTATGGAGGGACCCTCTCAAAGGGACTTCCCCACAGAAGGGGCATCTCCTGGAGGAGCTACGGGTAAAGGGCCCCGTAGGCCAATGCCTACTAAGGTGGCCCCAACGGGCCAGCCTTTGGATGCACAGAGCCCGTGCTTTGTGCCTAACAGAGACTGTTCAGAGACAATTATCCCCTCAAGGGAAGAGGCTGAGCCTCAGGACTGTGTTTACTACTCCCCCGAGGGAGTCGCAGAAGAACAACTCCGTAGGAGCCAAAGAGTCAGGTACCCTCCAAACCGGGTAACCTATGATCAAGTTGGGGCACCCCATTATGAGGCTCAGCAGTGGGCTCGCAGCAAAGTACAGTCAGTTATTGTGATGTTCAATGAAATGTGCAATCTGATTTAGAGCTGATAATAGTGAAATCACGGTTGGTTGTTGAAATTTTCATTATATAAGTATGTTACGCCATTTTCATTATATAACCTTTGTATATAGTTGCATTGCATGGTGTCCCAAGCGAGGACGTTGGGGATTTTACCAGGGGGAGGATGTAACCAGGTCCCCCGCGGTGGTATGGGCCCCCTCGCGACACTCACCAAGATAGCGCGACTCCGCGAGCAGGAACCGGTTGTCAAGGACGCGGTCGGACGCGTTGCTAGGGTCCTGTCGGGTCCCGGTGCAGGGCGCCGCCATAGGCGATTGCGCACGCATGCGCAGAGGACATTCCGGAGGGTGGGGGCCGAAGGAGGTAGCAGCGCCTTTTTCCCCGCGAGCGGGGCGGTTGCCGGGGACGCGATCGGGCCGTCGCTAAGGCCGCGATCGCGTCTCTAAGGTCCCGGCGGCTGGCGAAGAGAGCCGGAGAACGCCAGTCAGTTCGCGCATGCGCAGGGGTGAGCCCGCGAAGCCCTAGCCTACCAGGGAAGGTATTAGAGAGGGACTACAGCTCCCAAGAGCATTAGGGAACCCCATGTGACGCCAGGGAGCCAATAGGGCTAGAGGAGCTCCCTGCTTGCAGGGAATGGATACATTTCGCGGGGTTTTTGCAGAGAGCAGTTGGTGACCGGAGCAGCTAGGGGAAGGAGGTAGGGTGCAGGAGTCAGTGACTCTCTGCACTAGGCCAGCAATTCCCCTAGGCCCCAGATAGCCCTGAGTCATCTTAGTGAAGTATTGTAGGGACAGGCCCTAAGTTAGGGATCAGTCCCATTAGCTATTGGAGAGTAAGAATTTGCGTGCCTTGCGGAG